>NW_015505714.1:1068918-1082774 GCF_001515645.1 Sinocyclocheilus grahami | reverse complement strand
GTGTCTCTGAGAAAAGTAGTGATAACGGATGCATCCCTGATGGGATGGGGTGCTGTTTTCAGGGCAGATCAGTAAATGGTCGTTGGACGCCCCAGCTTCGTAAACTTCATATAAACATGTTGGAGTTGATGGCAGTCTTTCTGGCCCTGAAGCATTTTCTCCCATTCTTGGAAGTATTTCATGTTCTAGTCAACAAGATGGTGGTAGCATATATAAATCGCCAAGAGGGAACGCGTTCATTGCAACTGCACAATCTAGTGCGCAAGCTGATTGTCTGGAGCACCGCACACTTCAGTTCTCTACGCACGACGCACATCCCGGGAGTCCTGAATGTTGGAGCAGATCTCCTGTCAAGGGGCAACCCCTTATATGGAGAATGGGCACTCCATCCGCAGGTGGTGAATCAAATTTTGGAAATATATGGCAGGGCAGCCGTAGATCTCTTCGCCTCGCAGGCAAACGCAAAGTGTCCACTGTATTTCTCTCTCAGAGACGAAAATGTGCCGTTGGGTATGGATGCGCTGGCACACCCATGGCCAAACATGTTGCTATATGCATTCCCACCGCTGAGTCTAATTTCTCCTACCCTAGACAGAGTAAGAGAAAACGGATTATCTCTCCTTCTGATCGCCCCTCGTTGGCCGGGGAGTCTGTGGCTGGCAGAGATTGTCCAGCTCCTTCGGGGAGACCCCTGGCAGCTCCCATTGTGCCGGGACCTGCTGTCACAAACGGGGAGACAGATATTTCACCCCCACCCGGAACAAATCAATCTTTGGGCCTGGCCCGTGAGGGGTTCAATTTAAATGCACTTGGGCTTCCCCAGGAGGTTATAAACACTATCCAGAGCGCTAGAGCTCCATCAATGCGCTCGCTGTTTGATCTTAAATGGTGGGTGTTTTAGGACTGGTGCACTCGTAAAGGAGTTATTCCTTTCCAGTGCACGGTGAGTGATGTTCTCTGCTTTTTGCAAAGCTTACTGAACAATGGGAGATTGCTCTCTACTATTAAGGTTTACCTGGCTGCTATTTCGGCTTGTCATGTAGGTTTCGAAGGAGTTTCAGTGGGTCGGCACCCTCTTATATACCGTTTTATGAAAGGAGTGAGGCATTTGAGATCAGTGTCGAAGCGGCTGGTCCCGTCATGGGATTTATCCATGGTCTTGAATGCTTTAACTCAGGCCCCCTTTAAACCTCTGGAGAGTGTTCGCATTAAGCTCCTATCTCTGAAAACGGTCTTACTACTTGCTGTATGCCCGGTTCTACACGATTTTAGCCCGATTTTGCCACGATTTACTTGACGTAGGGTGTCGTGGGAATTCGTAAATGACAATGGGCGTCGGGACGCAAGATTCCATCGTTTCATCGATTCCGCGTCTGCGATGCTTCACGACATCACGACAGAAAGACTAGCATGTTTAATTTTTTTTCCGTCGTCCACGACGAGTTCTGTCACATTGGTGACATTGACCAATAGCAGCACAGAAGCTCTTTCATACACAGGTTTCAAACATGGCAAAACGAAAGAGAGATGATGGTGCTGCTAGGTGGAATTATGAGAAGGAGGAAAGGTTTGTGGAACTGTGGCAACAGTTCTCCTGCCTGTATGATGTGTCATCGAGGGACTACCACGACAGAACAAAGAAAGAAAAATTCTGGCGAACTATAGTGGAAGCGCTTCAGCAATGTTTACACTCTTGTTTTCGGAAGTCAGTCGCTAGTTCCGCCTTCTCGATGACATCACGCGCGTCGTTAAAGATGAATAGTCGGGTAGCAACGTGTAGTCTGACATGTTTCTTGTCCACGACACGACAAGATTTTAGGAGTCAAAATCGTGTAATCTGACACAGTGACTATCGTGACCGACAAAAATATTGTGTAGTCTGAACCCGGCATTAGTCACAGCTAAGCGAGTGGGTATGTTACATGCCTTGTCGGTTCATAAAGCATGTCTGAATTTTAGTCCGTATGACAGCAAAGTTACACTGCTGCCAAACCCAGCTTTTGTTCCCAAAGTCAGCGATTCAGCTTATAACTGTTCTGCTTTGGAGTTGTGTGCTTTTTACCCTCCATTTTCTTCTTCGGAGGAGAGGAAATTGCACACTTTGTGTCCTGTACGAGCGTTATGCTATTATGTAAACAGGACACGATCATTCAGAAGGAATGATCAGTTATTTGTTTCATGGGCCACTCATTGTAAGGGTAAGCCGATCTCCTCACAGCGCCTCTCCCATTGGATGGTGGAGGCAATTGAATTAGCCTATACATCTATGGGTCTTCATTCCACAGATGGCTTGAGAGCTCATTCTACAAGAGGTATGGCTACCTCATGGGCTTTGTTCAAAGGGATTTCGGTCAGAGATATTTGTGTGGCGGCAAGTTAGACTTCTCCTCATACATTTATTAGATGTTAACATCTTGATGTCACTGCGCCTTCATTGGCTCATGCAGTTTTTAAAGTTGACTCTTTGGAGAATTGAAAGGTTATTTTTCTTTCTTTTCAAGTCTGTTCGGCGGCTTCGGAAAGCATGCATTACGGAAGTTGGCTATATCATTCCCATAGATACCGAGCGATTGTTTTAAAGAGAACGTTAGGTTACTTGCATAACCCCTGGTCTCTGAAAACAGAGCGAGGTATCTCACCAAGCTTCCCTACTCACATAACATGGGGGAAGAGCGTGCTTAGAATGCCATTTCGGAGATCACAGCTGTATATATAGGGAGGGGGTGGGCTCCTTGTCACAAGCTGTGATTGGTCCGTCCTTCGGACAGACGTGGTGTAATTGGTGCGGTGCTTCCATAGTCTATTATGCCTGAGGGCGTTCCTATAGTGAGATACCTCGCTCTGTTTTCAGAGAACCGGGGTTACGCATGTAACCTTACGTTCTTAAGACATGGTTAACATAGAAGCTAAGTTTATGCAACTGGCCCCTGGAATTTTGCAGTGCACAATGACAAACAAAAGCAGTGCTAGTGTTGATGAAAGTAGTAGTCCCTTTTGTTGCTATATTTACCATTTTATGACAAAATAGAATCAAAATGTCTTACTGGATCTTTTGGGGAATGTTGGGGAACAGTATAAATAATGCTTATAAAGGAACATTCAGTTAATTCTTGACAGTATCTGTTATTATATTTATAAAAATTGTGAAGGAATGAATTAAGTAGTGTTGACAGTTTTAATTAATTGGTAAGGGTGTGTTTTCATTACTGTCTAGAAATAGAATACGCATAGGAAAGAGAAATCATAGAAATAATCTCATTGCAGTATCTGTAACAAGGGCTCTCAAGAGCAGAGCTAAGATTCAGAAGAACTGGTTAAGCCAAAAACAAGACACTATGAAGTGCTGTCAAACGATTAATCGTGATTAATCGCATTCAAAATAAAAGTTTTTGTTTACATAATATATGCGTGTGTACTGTGTATATTTATTATGTATATGTAAATACACGCACATGCATGTACATATTTAAGAAAAATGTGTTGTTTATATATAAAATATTTATATATAAAATATTTATATTTATATATAAAATAAATTATATATGAATATAAATATATATATATATATATATATATATATCAAGTATTGAGTACATGTACAGTAAATAAACATACTTTCCAGAAGGCCAACAATTCACTAAAAAATTTTTTTTTATTGGTCTTATGAAGTATTCTAATTTGTTGAGATAGTGAATTGGTGGGTTATTGTTAAATGTGAGCCAACATCATCACAATTAAAAGAACCAAAGACTTAAACTACTTCAGTCTGTGTGCACTGAATTTATTTAATACACGAGTTTCACAATTTGAGTTGAATTACTGAAATAAATCAACTTTTCCACGACATTCTAATTTATTGAGATGCACCTGTATACATAATAAATATACACAGTACACATGCATATATTACATAAACAAAAACTTTTATTTTGGATGCGATTAATCGTGATTAATCGTTTGACAGCACTAAAAACAATATTTGAAAACAGGAATCTGAAAAAATTTAAATTGACCCTTTACAGAACAATAAGTGACAAATGGCAAACAGGAGGCTAAACAGAGGATAAAGACATGACACCAAGACACACCTGGAAACAAATCAACGAACAAAGATAAGACATAAACAAATGACAGGAACTTCAAAATAGAAGCCAAAAGTGTTAAAGTTACAGATAAATAAGACCACAATCAGGAAACATGAAACAAAGATTTTCATAACTGTTACAATGTTTCATAGACAGCAATACACAATACACAGAAAGAAAAGGTGACTTTTGGCTAAAGGAATATTTCACTCAAATATTTTGCTGAACATTTACTCCCCCTCAGGCCATTCAAAATGTAGATGAGTTTGTTTCTTCATCTCCATTGACTCCAGTCCATCAATTAACATTTTGTGAAGTGAAAAGCTATGTTTATAAGAAACAAATCCACCTTGAAGGCATTTTCACTTTAAATTGTCACTTCTGGCCAAAATAAAAGTCCATGATATATAACAATGCTTCCTCCAGTAAAAAAGTCCATCCTCTGTTGTCCTCTCACATCAAAATCCACCAACATATTTGTTTAGAACTGTTTAGGACTGTTTTCGCTTGTAAACAGTGCTTGATTTGTGCATATTTCTCTCCTGATTCAGACGAGATGTCTCTTTCATTGAAGAAAGCAATATCATGGACAGAGGACTCGTATTTTAGCCAGAAACAGCGGTGTGAAGTTATAAACATCTTATGATTCATTTATTTATCAGCCATTTAAACTCTCATTATGATGGCACCTCAACATTGTGATCAGATCTGACAACAAAGTATGCATTATAATTCTGAGTTTTAATAGCAACGTCAACAATACCTATCAGTGTATACATCAGTGTTGTATAAGGGGGTTTTATGTGTAATAGTAATCATATGTGATGAGACAGAGTTTAAAATGTGTTAATAACTGGGCTGAGATATATAAGAATTTGTGACCAACCATAAAACTGAAAAATGTGAGATTAAATTGGTTAATCAAACTCTATTTCCAAGAATAAACTTTGCTGTTCACCTTTATTTCATAGATCTGTACTCTGGCAACAATAGGCCTTAGTTTAGACGCCATACTGAATTTAAAACAGATGAAAATAAGGCTGTGAGGCCTAGACTTACAGTCTTACAATGGCATGCACTCTACAAAGGTCCTTGATGTAATTTTCACAACTCACGACTTTCAAAACTGTTCTATGGATTTTTTGTCTACTGAAAGTTTAAAAATTAAAAAAAAAAAAAAATCAAAAATTAAATATTGCATTACCCTGATTAAGGTCTATAATCTTATTCGTGTCTATTTTATAGAGGAATTATGAGTTATGAAAGATCAACCTATGAGCCATATACATTTTTCCTGCCCTACACCCTTTTCTTTTCTCCATCATGATTGATATCAGAAAACAATAGTCTCTAAATAAGATATGTTTAAAGTTGTTTCTTGATTCCTTTTTGTCAGTGAACAAAATAGTTTTTCTTGAAAGTAAATATCTTGCTATTTTAGCTTTATGACAAGAAATGCTACATTTCACAGTATTTTTTGCGCTGTACCTTTTATGCTCACTAGGTGGCGTGCAAAATTAGTTTTAGATCACAGTGTGAGGAGTTTGAAGTACAGCTACAGACTGGAAATTTTTGAAAGTAAATTTCTGACTAGACACCTTCAAAAAAAAAGTAGCACATTATTTTGAAACACACTTTGTTCTGAGATCATAGTTATATATCAGTCTGGCTTCACTGTGTTCACTTGTTTAGCAGCTTTAGCCATTTAGTCAGTTTTGAAATTGTGATGTCTGTAACTAACACAAAACCACTGTTTGAGTAAGAAAAAAAAAACTTATTGTCACTACAGATAACTTCCCCTTGTGACAACTAGCCCCGAAATCCCCTATATAATATAAATATATAAACTGTAAACATAAAAAAATGCTGCTTTTGTACACTGGTTAGGGCTATACATACACACACACACACACACACACACACACACACACATATATATAGGCCTCAGTTATGACATTTTTATAAATATTACATTTAAAAATGGCCAAACCTGACACTTATGAGAAAATACTCTTGTCCTGAGATCACAGATGCCTTATATTCAGCAAAACCCTGACTGGATTATACTTGGATCAAAGCAAAACACCTAAACATGGAAGTGTAAATGCTTATTTATAAAACCGCACCCTCCTTTAAAGACTTCATTCCCCCAAGTCCTCTCCATTAGTTATCTTTTCTTTTTTTACACACTTCTTGTAGCTAACCGAGGAGTGCAGGAAGGCCCTCGCGCCGCAGGTTATCTGCCTGTTCTACTCCCTCACTGACTATCACCCTCAAGTGACCTGCAACCACCTGGGCAGAAGAAGAGTCAGGATACATAAGACTTCATATCAATAATTGAAAGAAACTCTGCCCCCTCGTTTTAATTTATTGATAAGCCCACCTCTCAATATTCCTTAATTACTCGGCCACCTGAACGCCCACCCTATAGAATGCAGAGGAAGCCATTACGGGAGGGCAGAAAATGATCCACTGATCAACAATTGTATCTTTGTGTGGCTAAGATGGAGAGTTAGGTGTTGGGTTGCATTAGTGTACTCATGTTGATCATGATAGTGCACATTTCTTTGAAGCTTATTGGCATTGCCAAAACAATACAAGCTGTCATGCCGCAATAACTATGAGGTGCTTCTAGTGTGTCCATCGCAGGTATTTCAAGAATCTGTACAATTTTGATCAAGAGCTGTGGACAATTCACTGAGGACATCACATAATCCAAATTGAGAATAGGCTTTTCCTGATGTTTCAAAGAAAAAGGGGCACAAACCAAAAGTTGACAAGCCTGTCTTTATTGTTTTTGGTTAACTGTTAGCATAGCATTTTTAACAAGCTATGTTCAGTGGATTTAATTCAGCCGTACAATCTCGTGAGATGACTGATAGGATTCTCTTTAATGCAAAAACTGAGGTAAGTCAGAGTGCGTTCTGGTCTGGCTTGATGTCAGACAAAATATTGCAAAAACATGAGAGATATTATGTTGGTTAGACTAGTACTTTCTGAACATATCCAATAGACAGGATCCGCATTCCAAACAAGAATGACTTGCATAAAAACATGACTTGCATACTTGGCCACATGTCACTTCACTTTATATATGTACATTTTAAGTCAAATATTCATAATGTGTATGAATATTTACTCAAGCTTCCCAGATTCCACAAAATGAAGACTCACATAATGCATATACTGTCACGTCACACTGTTGAGGGAACACGCTGGAGTCATGAGGAAACGTTTAACAGTCTTTAATCACGAAACACAGGAGATAATCCACAATAGGAGCTTGAGCCAACACACATAGAGAACGAGTAGACCTGACCAACACAAACTGAACAGACTAGGACTTATACCAAGTTCACACTGCACAATTTTAGCCAGATTTTTCACTCGCTGAGAGGTTTTGCGAAATCGCCGACAAATGCCCGAAATCGGAGGCAAATCGGTGCACGTTCACGCGAGTGACAATCACAGTGTGAACACAGCAACAACTGAAAGCTACCCCAAATAGTCGTTCAGTGTGAAACCAACAGTGATGCAACGTCTTTGAAAATCGTGCAGTGTGAACTCGGCATTAGGTACACAGGGAAATTACGATAATTAACTAAACACAGCTGGAAACAAATGTTGAACTAATCAGGGAACCTAATGGAAAAATTAAGGACCAAATAAGGAAACACAGGACCAGAAACAGGGGCAAAACACGACACAGAACAGTCCAGAATCCTGACATATTGCCCCCCTCCCGGAAGGTGCATCCTCGCACCGTAGAACAGAGGGGGGGATGGAGCGGCGAGGTGCAGCCGGAGGAGCGGAGTCCTGAGGCGATATCGGGTCGACACCCGACCAAGGCGGAGCCGGAGGGACGAGGGAGCCTGGTGGAGCTGGTGGATCGACGGGTGACGGTGGTGGTGAGGGAGCTAGGAGCCGATGTGGAGCCGCTGGGTCTACGGGCCGAGGCGGAGTCCGGGCCTCGGAGGCAGGTACACAGGGAAATTACGATAATTAACTAAACACAGCTGGAAACAAATGTTGAACTAATCAGGGAACCTAATGGAAAAATTAAGGACCAAATAAGGAAACACAGGACCAGAAACAGGGGCAAAACACGACACAGAACAGTCCAGAATCCTGACATATTGCCCCCCTCCCGGAAGGTGCATCCTCGCACCGTAGAACAGAGGGGGGGATGGAGCGGCGAGGTGCAGCCGGAGGAGCGGAGTCCTGAGGCGATAGCGGGTCGACACCCGACCAAGGCGGAGCCGGAGGGACGAGGGAGCCTGGTGGAGCTGGTGGATCGACGGGTGACGGTGGTGGTGAGGGAGCTAGGAGCGGATGTGGAGCCGCTGGGTCTACGGGCCGAGGCGGAGTCCGGGCCTCGGAGGCCGAAGGTGAGGGATACTCCAGCCATGGTGACACCGGAGGTCTGAGGGCGAGCAGAGGGGCTGCCAGACGACAGCGGTGGAGGAGGCAGGAGCGGGTGGGAGGGCGGGCATTTGTGAGTCTCCAGGCATTCAGGGCTTTACTCTGGATCGGAAGCCCCCTCTAGGCTGAACAGGGGGACAGGATGGGGCTCAGGGGGGGCGGACACTTGGGGGGGCTTTCGGGGAGGCGTTATAGACCATAATATCAGTATTTTAATAGATATATGAACAATTATATCATACAGAAACAAGCACAAACATTTGCTTGACCAGCCACGACATCAGCATAACAGTTACTGCAAAATTATTATTATCCCCATGATATATAATCAAAGGCATATGAATATTTACAAAAGCTTACTTAAGTAAATCTGTTACTGATTAACATATTGTGACCTGCTCAAAAAATGTTTGAACAATGCTGGCAACACTTGAATTTCCAGAGTCACCGGTAATACGCTCCCAACTTTGGCCTAATGAAGACGTCATTGAATTTCATAATGCATGTAAAAGTCAACTTTATCTAATGCATATCAATATTTGCACAAGCTTACTTTTAGTCATTTTAATCCTGTTTAACATATTACTACATCAGGCTGAATATTACAGCAAGGACTCACTCAACATATAGACGCTAGTCTGGTAGCATTTGCTGATACAAACTGAGGACTGCTAAGTGGCATACTTGAATTTTGATGACTCAGATTAGATAATATTAAATAGGAAGAGGTAAATTGTGCCATGTTCTTTTTTTTTTTTATAAAAGTGCAAAACATGATTAGAAATTCAGTCGGACAATAGTGCATGTGTTCAAAGCAGATTTCCATGTTGATCACCAGATGTGGTCAGGGCATCATCTTAGCCTACTGGCACTTGCAGTACTTACAGTGGGTACGGAAAGTATTCAGACCCCCTTAAAAAACTTTAAAAATGTCTCAAGGGACATATCAGTTATAAAAAGTGGCTTTTGGGAATTCACTCGGTGTGTACGCTTCAGTGTCTTTTTGCAGTGAAAGTTTAGGTGCTTTTGCCCAGCCATTGAGTTGTTGAGTCAAGAAATGAAGGCTTTCTTATTGGTCTTGTATCTCCACTTTAAAGACTGCTATGAGTTTGGCCAACTTTATTATTTGGAAGTGATAAAGAACAAGTCATTGTATAATTTACACTGAAAAACTGTAAACTGACATTCCAAGAATTCCCTGCATGACACCTCACACTTGATGTTTTTTTTGTTCCATACAGTGTATGGCTGTTAAGTAGTATTTTATATTATCTAGAATTTAGCTTCTATCAACGCTTATGGAGAACTACTCAGCAAATTAAATTTGAAGACCGGAACAAACTATTGCTTGACATCTTCATCACTGACAAACAGCAAATATACTGTGACATTTGAGTACATGGGTGTGAAACTTTTACTGTTACAATAAGAGGAAGCGAAATACTCAAATACAAGAGCTTTATCTGAAACCATATTGAATGTACAGTAGAGATTGTCAGTTATTGTATAAATAATTTTGACACAACATCACCCTGGCATTGATACAGACATTGTTTTGAGATTACTATTCAAAACTACAAATATAATACTTGTAAAGTGAGAAATATTGCTAAATATTCCTAAAAGTTCACTACACTGCATATTCTTTCAGCTGGAGTTTTTTTTATTTAGTTATATTTTTTGACACAAAAGAAAAACACTCACAGCTGAAGCCCTACAAAAGTTCACTTATAGATTGATTCAGTAAAAAAATAGAATGAAAAGGATGGACTACGTATCTGACAGTATTCGTTTAAATAAATTAAAATATATATATACTTCATAGCTTAAGCACCTATGAATACATCTTTGGGTCAAGTTATAAAGCTGAAGCTGAAAGGCAAACTCATTAACATACTCACCTAGCATATAGTGGATGGCAACATGATGACATGTAAATGGTTCGGAAATACAATCAGCTATTGCTTTGAACGAACATAAGTGCAGCAGCAAACATATATATTTCAACCATAACATGGCCCTAAGGCCTAAGACACTCTTTTCAGGCATTGTTGATGCTGCTTCTCCTCAAGTTTCTCTTCAAGACATTTAATAATGACAGGGTCAATTTTGGGATCAAACTTGTTTGCAAACCAGTGGCCATCCTCCAGAAGCCACCGGAGCTCCGCTGCACCATAGATGCAAACACTGCGTCTGTGCATGCCGGTGCACTGTGGATACAAGTGGCCTTCTAGATAGTTCCATTTAACCAAACGTGTCCTACTCTTCAGGTCTGTAACATCAGGCTCAGATCTCCCGATCTCTCCAGGAACTCCAGGTACTCTGGCCATTGTTGACCAAAAGTGCTCATCAGGAGAATATGTGTCAGCTGTCCACTGCAGAAAATCCTTTGCCAGTTGATTGGTCATAATATATGACACAAAATCATGTGTCAAGACAAAGTAAGCACTCCCAACAAACATCTCGATGTCATGCGGTGGTGGGTCTTTAACAATGGATGTCTTAACTGGCATTTTACGGTATTCATATGATACGTCTTTCAATTCATACCGAAACTGAAATCGCTGTTTTTTCATTTTGCTGGGCCTGCTTGATTCGAGCATGTTTGCACCATTCAATTTCCTGAGCTCAGTCACCAGCTCATAATTGGACTTGAGTGGGAAGTCTTGGCCACACAAATTGATAACATATTTCCATTTGACCTCTGAACTCAGCAGGTCTGAAAGGCAGTTGAGATCTGCATTAAGTCTTGTAACGTGTGCATACTGAACAGACTCAATTTTAGAGGCTACGAAGATATTTGGAAAGCATTTCTCCAAATTCTTTATTGCTGCAATAAAATCTTTCGAGGACTTTTGGTCATAATGAATGCAGTAAATATTGTTGGGTGTGTAGATGGCTCGAAGAATTCTTTCCACCATAGCACTGTTCTTGTGCACCACTAAAGAGTATGCAATTGGAAAGCTGCATTCCTCATCTGTTAAGATGACCTCATTATAGCCCCTTTGTTCAATGTAGTTTTTGCAGTCTGCAGTGAAAGAAACGATACCTTCATCATCAACTTCCACAATGTTTTTGCGCCTTAACTCCAACGACTTGCCAATTTCCACCGGTTCCAGTTCATAAATGGCAGTGCAGTTAATGCCATTCAGAGGCTGAGCTCTGAGTGATCTATGTGTAGCTCCATAGGGTTCGATGTAAATACTGTTGTCCATTGAAATCTTGATGTACACCAGCTTCAGCACGACAAACAATGACACGACAAACACATAGAACTTGCATCTTAACCAGTGTAAGACAGCACATCTTTTCATTCTGTTGGCAAAGTAAAACAGGTGTTAGAAATAAGGCTGACATAATCACACAAATCCTCTGACAAAACTATTTAGCCAGGAAATACTGTATCATATTCAGTTGGGTTGTATCATAACTGAAGTGGACTTGCCTACCTTGCACGCTGCCGGTCTTCTGTATTGTGTTTCTCAACATTACAATAGGCTAAATGAATCTGTGTGACAAAGGAAGAATATCAGATGTAAAACCTGCGGTTCCGAGAGGAATTCGTTCGCTAATTTTGCTTAAATTGCGGCACAGTTTGCCGCAGAGCCACAGAGATTAGACAGATAAATATCACGTCTTTCGGTCGAAACCCAAGAAAACAGTTTACTAACTATATGTTTGAAACGACGTTTATAGAATTAAGAAGACTGACAGCAAATTTGCGCATTCTGTAACAAACTTTCCGATCTCTAAATGATCTCTAAATGATCCATCGAGTTCAGTATACTTACAGCTGCCTTTAGGATTGCGTTGAGTCGTCCCGTAACTCCGCTCAAGATGAGTAAATTCTTGGACTGACTTCACTTTGTGCAGTCTGACTCAAGAGAGGCAGTATGAGGCGTGAACGCCGGGAAAGTCCTGCCGCTCACTCGTACCCGAGCTTTAGCTTATCTAGGCGTTTCCTAGCATCACAAGCGAGTGTTTAAACACAATAGCTCAACTCGAAACCTGTAACTGCTGGGATAAATAGCGGTTAGTTAACATATATAGCCTACATAAATGGAACGGGTCATATGTTGACTTTTATTTTAATATCAAGACCATCGTCTTATCAAAGAAACGAATAGGTTTACAAAGGCGTATTCATATTTACAAACAAAAAATAACAAAAAACAACACTTTTGCACTTTATAAAAGTCATAACATTAAAGTTTATAACACTGAAACAGTTTTCTCTCGATGCATGAACAGACAGGAGCAACTTTCTGAAGTTTCAAAGGTCCACTCCTCACTTTGGGCGAAGAAATCCCAGTGTATATGGCTTGGAAAAAACTCCTCACTGCTGACCAAGTGAATGATCTGATGTTCATGAAAACGTCGTTTTTGGATGGCTCTATTGACCAAAATGAATAAATGATTTAACAAAATAGTATTAACTAGATACAAAGATATTTGAAAAACATGCAGTCGATTACCAGCACCAGTACAAAGTCTCATGGGTATCTGCTTTTACATGAGACTGGGATTTATGAAACTGAAAATCTGATCCTAAATCCTTATAGCATCTGTCATACCATTAGAACTATATGTGCAGGAATGGGGAAGTACTGATCCCACACTGTAAAAAAAAAAATCCCGTAAAAAAACGGTAAAATTCCGGCAGCTGGGGTGCCGGAAAAATCCCGTAAAATAACAGGCACATTAAATAACAGTAATTTCTGTCATTCAAAAATAAATTTTTTTGCTGTCATTTTACATGAGATTTTCAGTTTTTTCTTAATGTTCAATAAGGAGCGTTACTTAAATACTGTGGAAAGTTAAATAAAACCATGAAATTATCATCAAGTTTGAACACTGCTTTTATTCAAATAATCAGCCATAAGTGCAAAACAGTGTTTTATTCATTTATTCACCTATCTGCAAGAATCTTAACTGTAAGAATATACCAATATAGTTTGTTCAGAACTGCAATTTACTAATATTCTTTGTTCAAAACTGCAACAATATACCAGTATAAAGATTATAGCACAACTACAACAATATAGCAAGTTTGTTCATAACTGCAATAGTATAAAAATATTTTATTAAATGATCATAACTGCAACAATAATTCCAATTTAAAAATGTGTCCAAAAGTTATTCGATCACAACTGCAACAACATACCAATTCAGTTTGTTCATAACTGCAACAGTATAAAAATGATCACAACTGCAACAACACACAATAAAAGGAATTGTTCAAAACGGCAACAATATAGCAGTTTGGTAAACAAATAACAATTAATAATTAGGAGTATTGATCCCATAGGTGTTTTCTCTGTATTTAAACAACTTGAAACATAATTCCAC
>NW_015505714.1:1067162-1068829 GCF_001515645.1 Sinocyclocheilus grahami | reverse complement strand
TATATATATATATATATATAAAATAAAATTCTATATACATATGATGCATATTTTTTGTCTTGTCCACATTATCATTGAGAACCTAATTCTAAGATAAAAGATTATTTTACGATGATCAGTGAACAATCACTAAGCAAAGAAGAATTAAATATCTAGCCTACACTGCAAAAACAGATGTGTCAAAAACAACACACATGGTTGTGTTGACAGCATTCTGACACATGTTGTGTAGGATATGAACACACAATGTGTAATTTAAAAAAAAAAAGCCTTTGGACAGATTGACACAATAAATGTGTTCTCTCCTGGGCCGTCACTTTGTGCTTATGGAAATAAATACAATAAATATATTTCATAACCACATGTACAGAAAAATATGGACATATTAGGAATAAACTTGGCGAAGGATGATGATCTATATCCATAGTTCAGCATGAACCCCATTACCTTGGAGTCCTAGCTATCGTGTCCTCGTTTGAACATTTGAACTAAGAAAAGCTAATGCATACATGTGCGCATGCGTACCTCGAATATGAGTAAGAGATATTAAAACATAATACAAGAGAGAGAGATCAGATGGAGGAGGGGGAATCAGAGAGAAGACACCATTGCTCTGTACAGGGAGGGCAGGCAGAGAGGGAGAGACAAGAAAAGGAGGGTGAAAACATCTGGAACCAATACAGACAGAGAGTGTTTTCTAACAGCTACCAAATACATTATTAATTAGTTGGAAAGTGGCGACGTGCACTACACCAGATCATTTGATAAACACCTAAAAGAGGATTCTAAGTGAACAATTTAACGTGGAGCGTTTGCTTCGCTGCATCAGGTGCGTTCGCAGTGCTTGTGCTGTTTGATGCGGGTGACACGGCGTGAATGTTGTTTCTTCTCTTCGCATTACTCTACGGTGTGAGTAACACTGAGCCTTATCTTCACGAATTTGCGGATGTTGACAGAAGTGAAGAATTTTGACCGATTTCAAGTCTTTACCTCAATCACAGGAGCCCTACAACAAACGAATGCTGGAGAGGTAACATTAATCCAGGTGTTTTGTTTTTGTTCTCATCCCTCTGCTATATGTGATTATTATGTGCATAATAGCGTTTAAAAGGTCAAACTCACGGCCATCATGTCATGTAATGTAGCATGTTCCAGTGCCAAATGATCAGGGAGGCCTGCACTCTCTACTTCAAAGCAAAGCAGCAGTGTTAAGTTACCCGAGGAACACAGGAACACAGGATCATTTCAAGTCCAGGAGACTGCTTGTCAAAGTTTGTGTCAGTCACTTGGTGGAGAAGGGTGAATTGTAAGTATATAAATTCAAAAAAATATTCGACCACACTGAATTTTACTCAGTGGTGTTTGCCCTGTCAGATAAGTGTTTTAATATTGTACATGCTCTGTTTTCAGTTACCCATCAAGTGCTGAAAAGCTTGTTTTTGTCACTACTTTCACATCTTTGCCGGGTAGGATTAAAGGAAAAGGAGATGGATTTGTAAGTAGTATATAATTAATGTCAAAAACCGTCAAATGTGTTTTTTTTTTACTCTGAAAGAACATTTTGGTTGTTGCATTCCTTGACTGTTGTCAGTTGGCCTTTAAATTTCTCATGATAAACTAACTTACAGTTTACTACATCATCTGACTCTTTGATAGATATTAGAAAT
>NW_015505714.1:1066091-1066837 GCF_001515645.1 Sinocyclocheilus grahami | reverse complement strand
AAGATATTCTAAAGAATGTTGCTAATCAGACAGTTGACGGTAGCCACTGACTTCCATAGTATTTTTTCTTCTTTGCAACTATGGAAGTCAAATGCTACCGTCAACTGTCTGATTACCAGCATTCTTTAAAAATATATTTTATGCTCAGCAGAAGAAAGAAACGCTTGAGGTATTCGGCCAATCACAACGCACTGGATAGCTGGCCAATCAGAGCACACCTCGCTTTTCAGACCGATGAGCTTTGTAAAAATCGACGCGTTTCAGAAAGGCAGGGCATAGAGGAGAAACAATAATGTACAGTATGTGGAAACAAAAAGGTTTGGAACAACATGAGGGGGAGTAACAACAACAGTAACAATAACCTCATTTTCATTTTTTTGTGAAATATCCCTTTAAGATATTTTAACAGACAATGCAAAAGTTCTGATATTGTTAGTAACACTGTTTTTTATATAAATATATATATAAAGATTGAGAAATTGAATGCTGAAGCTACCATGGAAAGGAATGACTTTGCAGCTCTTATAGAGGGGATGGAAGACCAAGCAAATGGTATGTATGTGTGAACTCTTTACTTACACACATCTCTTGTGTATAATTTATTATAACAAATATTCATTAATATATGACTTGACCTGAAGAAGGACAGATGCAGGTAATTGCACATGTTGATCTCTGACTGTTTAGGTTTCTTTAGTGCAGATCTATGGAGCCGCTGTAAATAATCACAATGGTACACAAAGTCT
>NW_015505714.1:1041284-1065962 GCF_001515645.1 Sinocyclocheilus grahami | reverse complement strand
AGCTAGTGCATTACAAATGCTTTTGTATTATGAAGAAAAATGACAAACATACTATAGATTTATAAAATTAACTGTCATTGACCAATTTAAAATTAGTGATGCACGATCGTGATTTTTCATAGCCGATTCCGATACCGATTTTTTACAAGCAAATTGGCCGATTCCGATACCGATTTTATTATTTTTTTTATCAAGTAACAAACAAGAAAGAATAAAAGTACACACAAACAAGATGTTTATTTGGTATTTAACAGGCTAAACTGTGTTTTGACTATTGAAAACAACAACTGTAACTATCTGAAATTAACAGCAGTAACTGCGCAGTAAGTAGGCTACATTCAATACAAACATAGGTAGGCCTACTGACAAAAGCATTTAGCTTTTGTTTTTAAATTGGGTTGACACTTCCGGAAAAATCGGACGAAAAAAATACAAAAAAGCCGATCGGGCATTATAAGCAAAAACCGACCGGTTCCGATTTATGGCCGGTCAACCGGTGCATCCCTATTTAAAATGTTTATTTGTTGTCTGATTTGGACATTTTTCTTGTATCTGGCATTTTATGTTACATGTTAATCTTATGTCATGAGAAATGTTATCTGCTAGTCTTGACTGTGTATGATTTTCAATCATCCAAGGTGTAGTTGATGTTGGTAACACTTTTTAATGTATACTGTATTGTAGCTAATAGTTGTAGTGCATTACAAGGGATTTGTGTCATCTAAATTAAATTTATGAAATTGAGATTTAGAACATTTTGTTGTGCCTCTGCATGCATTGTTCTCTACCCTGAACATTTTTGACAAATTAAATTGCTAACATTTTTTCATCTGTCTGTTTTATTTCAATTTTGTAGAATTTCAAATTGATGGCAGTGCTTATTATTTTTGTCATATTAACACATTAATTAGCAGTTTCTGATAATTTTCAGTTACACACAAATGTGTTTAAATGACACGTGTTAAATTACATTACACAGTAGATGTGTGATCCATCTTAACACACAAATTGTGTTAAATTTGACACAACGTGTTGTCCCTGAGCACACTCACCACATGTGTTAAAATTCTGCACAACGTGTCATTTTTAACACATCTCTTTTTGCAGTGTAGGGGTGTGTGATGTTGTGATGTTATGATATCTCTATATTTTCTGGGATTTTATCGATAACGATCGATAATCAGACAATATTTTGCTGAGTGTGTGAGTGTGTTGGACTGCCATGGACAGCTGATTCTGTGGTGGTCAGTTCACAGCAGTGACAGAAATGAATCTTTTCCAACAAGTTTAAAATGATTTTTTACCCTTTATGGGCATTTTTACCTTTGTAAAGCCATTTTTCTCTCAATAAAAAGTCATCAATATAGTCAATTACAATAATAAGTCATTTGGGGCTGTTTCCAACAAATAAAATCATTATCAACAAAATTCATGCAATGCAGAGGAAACACAGAAGCTACATCTGAAGTGGCATTCAGATGCATATACACAGTTTAATGCAAGGCATGAATGCTTTAACCTGCAGTTACAAATGCATAAATAATGTTTTGATATTTTAATCTTAAAACGTTGAATACTGATATTTGAAATTATTTAAAGGGGTCATATGATGCTATTTTAAAGATCATTATTTTGTGTATTTGGTGTAACAGAATATGTTGACATGCTTTAATGTTCAAAAAACACATTATTTTTCAAATACTGTACATTATTGTAGGTCCTCTATGCCCCGCCTCTCTCAAACACGTAGTTTTCAACAAAGCCCCCTCCTTTGACTCTTTCATGGTGTAAGTCTTATAAACTAACATAGTATGCTTTGGAGTATTGTTTGCAACCCTTATTGTCTTTTGTTCTTACTTGTCATTGTAATTGTATTTGTTGTTCTAATATTGCATAATAAAAAAAAAAAAGACAAGCGCAGTCTGCTCTGATTGGCCAGCTGACCCAGTGCATTGTGATTGGCCGAACACCACAAGCACGCGTCAGAAATGTAACGCCCCTCACCATAATCGCAGCTTCAGCTTTCAAAGTAAATATCAAGGCAGTTAATAATGTCATTAGTTTTACCATCAGTTCAAGCCCGAAAGGACAACAGAGTCGCGTGACAGACACAGTGATGATGCAGTACACAAGCCGCGGTTAAGACAGCTGACATGTTATGATTTCTGACAGGCTGTTCACTCTCCTGTGATGTGACCCTGTTCCCCTCACACACACACACGACGCGTTACTCTGCGCTGCACAAAACTCTGCATTTGAACAGTCAATAGCAAATACTAAAACTAATAACAAAACATACTTACAGCCGCTGATTCAGAAGAAGGCCAAATAAAGTGCTTTTGCTTTTGCACTGAAACACAAAGCGTCTCCCTGACGTGGCTGCATCAACACTACTGCTCTTCCTGAAACCACGCCTTCTTTCTTTGCGTGCACATTTGGGCGGCATTATGCTAATATTTCCACATAGTGACGTAGACATGTGGGGGCGTATTAGAACGAGCCGTTTTAGGTAGGTGTTGTTGACTCTTAACTTTTATAAAGAATATCTCTTTGGATTTGATACTTTAGTCTTTGCAACTTTACAGATCTTCTTTATGCAGGGCACGGACAGGTAACGTTACACTCGCGCAACTTCAGCGAGTGCAGGAAAGCGGCTCTTATTTGTGCGCCAGTACACCAACGGCTGTTCGCTCTTGGTATCTGTGCCTCAGACAGGTAGCTCTGCATTTCCATCGTGCATCGCCAACAGTGAGCTTGCTCTGCGTAGTATTTTTTCTGCTGGCGCCTCTGTGCACACTTCCGGAAAAATCGGACGAAAAAAATACAAAAAAGCCGATCGGGCATTATAAGCAAAAACCGACCGGTTCCGATTTATGGCCGGTCAACCGGTGCATCCCTATTTAAAATGTTTATTTGTTGTCTGATTTGGACATTTTTCTTGTATCTGGCATTTTATGTTACATGTTAATCTTATGTCATGAGAAATGTTATCTGCTAGTCTTGACTGTGTATGATTTTCAATCATCCAAGGTGTAGTTGATGTTGGTAACACTTTTTAATGTATACTGTATTGTAGCTAATAGTTGTAGTGCATTACAAGGGATTTGTGTCATCTAAATTAAATTTATGAAATTGAGATTTAGAACATTTTGTTGTGCCTCTGCATGCATTGTTCTCTACCCTGAACATTTTTGACAAATTAAATTGCTAACATTTTTTCATCTGTCTGTTTTATTTCAATTTTGTAGAATTTCAAATTGATGGCAGTGCTTATTATTTTTGTCATATTAACACATTAATTAGCAGTTTCTGATAATTTTCAGTTACACACAAATGTGTTTAAATGACACGTGTGTTAAATTACATTACACAGTAGATGTGTGATCCATCTTAACACACAAATTGTGTTAAATTTGACACAACGTGTTGTCCCTGAGCACACTCACCACATGTGTTAAAATTCTGCACAACGTGTCATTTTTAACACATCTCTTTTTGCAGTGTAGGGGTGTGTGATGTTAACAAAATATGATATCTCTATATTTTCTGGGATTTTATCGATAACGATCGATAATCAGACAATATTTTGCTGAGTGTGTTGTGCTGCAGGACTGCCATGGACAGCTGATTCTGTGGTGGTCAGTTCACAGCAGTGACAGAAATGAATCTTTTCCAACAAGTTTAAAATGATTTTTTACCCTTTATGGGCATTTTTACCTTTGTAAAGCCATTTTTCTCTCAATAAAAAGTCATCAATATAGTCAATTACAATAATAAGTCATTTGGGGCTGTTTCCAACAAATAAAATCATTATCAACAAAATTCATGCAATGCAGAGGAAACACAGAAGCTACATCTGAAGTGGCATTCAGATGCATATACACAGTTTAATGCAAGGCATGAATGCTTTAACCTGCAGTTACAAATGCATAAATAATGTTTTGATATTTTAATCTTAAAACGTTGAATACTGATATTTGAAATTATTTAAAGGGGTCATATGATGCTATTTTAAAGATCATTATTTTGTGTATTTGGTGTAACAGAATATGTTGACATGCTTTAATGTTCAAAAAAGACATTATTTTTCAAATACTGTACATTATTGTAGGTCCTCTATGCCCCGCCTCTCTCAAACACGTAGTTTTCAACAAAGCCCCCTCCTTTGACTCTTTCATGGTGTAAGTCTTATAAACTAACATAGTATGCTTTGGAGTATTGTTTGCAACCCTTATTGTCTTTTGTTCTTACTTGTCATTGTAATTGTATTTGTTGTTCTAATATTGCATAATAAAAAAAAAAAAATACTTACAGCCGCTGATTCAGAAGAAGGCCAAATAAAGTGCTTTTGCTTTTGCACTGAAACACAAAGCGTCTCCCTGACGTGGCTGCATCAACACTACTGCTCTTCCTGAAACCACGCCTTCTTTCTTTGCGTGCACATTTGGGCGGCATTATGCTAATATTTCCACATAGTGACGTAGATATGTGGGGGCGTATTAGAACGAGCCGTTTTAGGTAGGTGTTGTTGACTCTTAACTTTTATAAAGAATATCTCTTTGGATTTGATACTTTAGTCTTTGCAACTTTACAGATCTTCTTTATGCACCAAGAGCTTGTAACACTCCAAAGAGAAAGGAAAACTTGAAATCGCATCATATGACCCCTTTAAAAAATATATAAAAGGTACTTTAAAATGTGAAATTAAAACCGCCAGTAGGTGGCAGGAAGTCACTGTTAATTAGTGAGTCATTGCGAATGAACAGCATCTTTTAAATGGTTGATTCATTCAGGAACGAAACACTGTCATGTTTTTCAGAAATGCAAAACAGTGCTGTGGCTTTGTTTGGAAACATTTTTGTTGGCGAAATAGAGCAAAAAATAGGCAATAAAACGTAAGTCTCTTAATATTAACTTCTCGTTAATTGAACTGTTGTGTAAAATCAATATCACATTTGTGTGATATTCGTGTGATATTGATCAACTAAATGAAATGATATAACTCTATACATTTTCTGCCCCTATATCTTGAATTTTGGGAGCATTCTAAATGCATTTTATTATACTGAATCATGCAGTGAAAGAACACTCTAAATGAGCATTCAGTCTAGCTAGTGTTTAATAAGCACTCATAATTCCTCTTATAATCAATGAAGCTGTGCATACACGGTATGATAAATGAATCTTCAACTTACATCGTACCTACATCAGCACTTTGTTGCTTATGATGAGGGAATTCGCGAGTTTCAATCTGAACAAAACTGGGGTTTCAGCAATGACTAATCTGAACGGCTCTGATTGGCTACTGCATTCCTAAGCTCAACAGAATCATGTGTGATTGGTTATAATGAGCAACGCTGTAAAAATTAAATATGACATATTTAACATAAGCAGGTCAAAATGTAATACAGCAATCGAAACTTCATTTTAACTATTAAAGTTTTATTGAAAAACCAGGGGACCCCCCCAAGTATATTTTTTTGGGTGTTATGGGGGGTAAATATGACATATTTAACATAAGCAGGTCAAAATGTAATACAGCAATCGAAACTTCATTTTAACTATTAAAGTTTTATTGAAAAACCAGGGGACCCCCCCCAAGTATATTTTTTTGGGTGTTATGGGGGGTCCCTTAATGCTTATGGGATGTACGGGACGTACGGGACCTACGGGACCTCCCCCCCAACTTGAGGAATGACTCTCCAGGACTATTTCATCCCATTGTTCTGGAAGGAGGAAGACTCTGCGACAGGCATCTCTGACAGATCCATTTTCCAAAAGAGAGGCCTTGTGGCTACAATCCTAAACTTGAATCAGAGCTTTAAAAACACTATGAAAAACATCGAGCTAACTTTGAAATGGTCTAATGTCTTGATCAGCAAATCTGACAAATTATTTATTAAGTACCTTAAGTCTCATTTCTAAATGATCATCCCCAGGTTGAATGATTCCATCTCTAATGAGGCAGTTCGACTTCCTATTGCGACTAAAATCGATCCTTGTTCCTGCTGACTGAAAACACTGATCTGTTGAGAATAACTGTGAATAAATAAACTCAACATACATTAAACATATCCATGGATATAAAAAACTGTTTTTCAGTGTCTTCCATGCAGAGTATTTTACCTGGCTGCATTTGCTCTGCAGCCAAAAGCTGAGATCCCTGTTTGGAAGTGTCAGTTGTCTGGACAGGTTTACGAAAAGGTCCTTTAAATGTCAACAGCAGCTCTTTGATGGTTTCATGTGCTGCGAGGTCTGCTGTACTCTGTCCCTGCATATTCTTGTCACGAGGGCTTGAGCCAAACAGAAGGACAAGCCTCACGGTCTATGCATAAAACATCAAGATCAGAACTTGAACTGCTTTTGAAACTGCATTTACTTTTGCGTACAGACTGATAGTGTGAATGAGCTGGTGAAGTGCTGGTGGCAAACTGGGAATCAGATTGAAAACTACTCAGTACTCAGCTCTTACACTTGTTTTCCATTCAAATTGGAATAATAGAGCTTTAGCTGCAATTACATAATTATGGCTATAACACAAGTAGTCTGACTTAAAAAGAATATAGTGCATGAGTTTTGGCATTTAAAATAGGGACAGATCATCACAGAAATTCAGAACCTCATATGAGCCAAACACAACAGCATCATGCAGCGGGTTGCATCCATTTAGCCCTCTGCTGGTGACATCGGCCCCCGCTTCTACAAAACCTCTAGAACAGGCCTCATGAAGGGCGGTCCATCCTGACCACCAAAGACATCATGAAAGCATTAAATAGATGAAAGATAATAATATACACACAACAAGGCAAGGGCTTTCCCACCTGCATGATCTGATATATTAACATTGCTTCCAGCTTCTATCAAGCCTTTGACCATTTGCAGGTCTCCTCTGATGCATGCCCGGTGAAGTTGAGTCTCTCCTAAACTATTTCTCTTGTCAAGAGTTTTCTGTGGAATCTTCGAAACCTTCTTTGATACTGTTGAGAAATAACAGTATATAAAGTACCATGTTCTAAATAGTGATGATATTATTTACGATTAACACCAGGGGATCACCTGTATTCAGTGCATCTGCATCATTTATTCCTTTCAACGAGTTTAGTCTAAGCTGCCTTTTCTTCCATTTAGATTTATTTTTCTGTCTTTTCGGTTCACCTGTGTTTAGGAGCCCTTTGATTTCCAGAGCTGTGTATGAATCATGTTTTAAATGTGCTGTTTCTTCAGTGTTGTCCAGTGTACACAAATTTTCAGGAAAAAATCGCCCAAAACACTCACTGAGGCCACTGAGTCCGGTGTGCCCTTTGTGTTTTCTGCTTCCTTTTCTCTGTGCTTTTCTTCAGAACCAAAGAGTTCACACTGAATTTATGTGATAGCCACATCATGAATGTCAGCAGTGTTGAACCATTCCACTGCAATGCAGTCAGAATCAGCTGAATCTTTAACTGTATGATTCTGGACAATACAATCAGCTATGTGAGGATTTGCAGGCTGTTCAACATCTGTACAGAAAAAAGCTGGTGAAACAGGACATGTACTCGCATTATCTTTTAGAACGTCACTCACTGGCTCATTAACTACCCCCCTGCAAGAAGAATGTGGTTCTGCTTTAGGTCTACCAATAAGATCTGTAGCATTTGAAATCAATGTGTCACTTTGCAGCTCTTCACATTCCACACCATCATTTTCAGTGTAGCTCTTACTCACTTTTGTCTGATTAGTGCTTTGTGCTGTCTATCATCTCTACCACCCCCTGCTTGGTTTGAATGGGGATCATGTCTGATTCTTCATCCTGATTTAGAGGCTTCTTTTGGGGCAGTGTTTTAGGAGATGCTTACTTGTGTCAAATCATTATGTGGTGAATTTATACAGGTTTTTGAACAGCCAGAGATACTATCCACATGGAGAGACTCAATGGCAGGGCTGGCTGACGGCTAGCACACAATTTCATATGGAACCTTTTGGTAAACATCAAGAGCTGACTGTTGATCTTTTCTTGCATCTTCATTCTGTTGAATTGAGGGGCCATCTACATTGTTTTTACTTTCAAAATCAACAAAGACATAGTTCAGAACAAAGCTGAGCAAGTAATCCAGAAAATCTTTTTCTATTTGAATGACATGTTTTGATCTTTTGATCCTTTTCGTAACCAGCGAGTCATTATCATCCCTAATATCAGTCCCATAATGGTCTTGACAACCTTCCAATATCCTCTCTCCTGCTGCTGTGGAGCGAACTTTATCTGAATCTCCACTTGTGCTCTGACTTGGCTTTCCCTTATCAGTAATCTGAAATAGTCCATGAAATAAAAATGCTGAGCAGGTTTGGATTACAATGCAAAATTCACATGACAGACATTGTTTAGTGCAAAGGAAACCACTCACTGAAAAAATGTGAGCTTGTCTCCTCAGCTACTGAGCTGCCATCATTCATCAGAGTTTCACCAGCCTCCCCCAAGAGTAATAATAGAAACAAATAAAGATAGAATAAAATATAAAGGCAACAAATATAAATTTCCCCCTAAGTGTTTTATGTTTACAAAGACAACCATTTTCAGGAGACAACTGTTTAAACCTAATTTATTTATTCTGGGAACTCCACATTGTGTCATACAGTAATTTCCTAACAAGGGAAATGAGTAGATCTGCTATTATGCATTTTAAATTACATACTTGTATAACACTACTTACTTCACATAACATAACAAAACAAATGTAATTAATGTAAAACAATTTTGAAATTGTGGTAGAACATACATCTGTAAAATTCCAACATTTTTATTTTTTACCACACTATACATTTTATATATATATATTTATATATATGTATTTTGCATTTAGTATCATTGTTTAAGCATGCAGCACAAATGATGTAAAAGAACGTAAGAGAACTAACTTACAGAAAATAACCCAATTTTTAAGTGTCAAACGTCAACTAAATGAACTTATCAGATATTTGACAATCCACTGAAACATCCCTACTGCTCTAGGAACCAGAGAAATCTTGAGTGGCACATAGACTCCAATGTTCTGGTGATGATGAATAATCTTCAATATAATCCACTGTAACATCACTGTCTAGGCAGCCTGAGGTGTCTGATCCCTCGCTCTCCTGATCTTGAACCAGTGAGGGACCCTGGCTACACAAGTCCTGCTCTTGGTCCCTCAAAGGCCACAGTACATTGATGCTAGTCTGAGGTGATGGTTCCACTGGGAAATGAGGACACACAACACCCCAATTCACACTGAGCCTCACATTAGATATGCTATCTAATAAAAGGCAAAAATGCAACAACAAAAAAAACATCAACTTTTAAATTAAAAAGACAATGACATGTCTCCAACAAGTTTCCACAATGTGGCTTAGTGCAGTTACTGTTAGTAACGGTGAAATATAGTCTGCATGTGCAGCATGCTTCAAGATGAATGGGCAGGTATTTGTTTTATTTTGTCTTATACATGCACCAAGCACGTAAGGCACTCATTTTAGTAGATGAAGCTTAAGAAAATAGCTTTAGTAAATAAAACTGTGGGCAAAACATAACTCAATTTGAAAATGGCTTTGCTTGCTAATGTATCATTTTGAAACATTAAATGCTGAGGTGGATATTGTTACAAAAACCAAACTTTTTTAAAGCAATTATTGTGTTTTTAGCACACAAAATATGATTATATTTAGCACGCAATCAAAATAAACTTTTATTTAAAAAAAAACTTTGATTTTATTTCACAATAAGATTTGATTTTACTTTATTATGAGCTGTTATTGCAAACACAAAATGTGTCAAAATAATTAGCCTTAGCACCCTCTAAAAAAACTTTCTTTCATATCAAAGCCTTTAAGATAAAAGTATTTTATATATCTTAAAACCAATTTTTGTTCTAATTTCAGCTGGCTAACTTAACCTGACCATATCTTTGATCAATACCACATCAATTGAATTTGAACATATGTGTATTTCACTGTTGGGTAAATGTTGTGATCATCACTGTAACTAGATGAGACTGTCAAGGGGTGCACATTTACTGCTATTAAATACTGCATGAGCCATATCTAGTTCCCACAACCCTTCAGTAATGTAGAGAACCTTTGAAAGAGGCCTGAAACCTCATGGATGGATCACAGCTTGGTTGTCCTCTGCTTGGACCAGGAATGGGTTCAGCTTCACCAGACTGGAGGCTGCTTTCATGCTCACTTGTATCAGCAGCTCCTGTTGATTTCTGAAGAGGAGCTCTTGTGTCCTCAAAGTTAAATGAAACAAAAGAAACTGATCAGTAATCAGATCATGTAATGATGCCACAGTCAGTGACAGAAGATTTTTTTATCCAATGACACATCTTTGACTTACTTTGATGGAGTTCTGGTCGTTTCTTTGATTCAAACTTGGATTAACTGCAGAATCAGTGATGCTGGGTGGATTTTCAGCTATTTCCAAATACAGCAAAACAAACCAATTTTTACAATTTATATTAAATGTTTTGTATTGTAGGAGACATTATATATATGTATATGTATATATATGCAACACATAAATATACATGGCCTGGATAAAATTATGTGAACACCCATTTTTATAGGAATAATATAATTCATATAGGCTAAAAAAACAATTATCTTTTATTTATTTCGTTGTAAATATTCTCCAATTTGTATATCAGTGTTGTATAAGTTGTGTTCAGCAGTGGTTAGTAGTACAAGTGCTCCAGGTAATGGCTGACTTGTCAGACTTCCAAAAAGGACAAATCATGGGAGCCCATTTAAGAGGCGCATCTGTTAACTTAACAGCCCAATTGTTTTTAAGTACAACACTCTTTAGGATTATGACTGCATACACAAAGCATGGAAAGACTTCATCAGCGAAGAATAGCGGCCAAAAACTGAAAGTAAATTATTCAGCAAACCTCATTATTCACATTGAAGACTCTATTTCCACACAAAATGACCACAGAGAACTTCACAAAGCCAACATTCATATGAGAGCTGCAATTACTAAAACTTTAATCCAAGACAACACTGCTAAAATGCAAAAAAGATGTTATGTGTTGTTAAAGATGAAGGTGTTATGATCATAAAATCTGTACAGCTGGAGCACCAAGATGCACTTCATAATCTGTCCTGGCCAGCTCAATCACCTGACTTGAATATTATCAAACCACTCTGAATAGTTTTGGTGAGAAAATGAGAAGATTCCATCATCTCTGAAGCAACTGTCAGATGTTGTGATAGACAACATTCAACTGTAGACTAAGGTTGGAAGTTGTATTAAAGGCAAACAGCGTTAAAACACCTTATTAAGAAACATTGCCTATTTCCCAGGTGTTGACATGATTTTGTCCAGCCCGTGTATTAAACCTGTTTTGTGCATGTCAAGAGGTTTAGACCTGGATCACTTTTAGACTTCTGCAGATATTTTTCCACCAGTATGTACATAGATCTGTCTGTGGTCAAGCCCATAGGAGTCTTTCCTCTGTCACACTTTGATAATGGATCAGCACCATACTTCAGAAGTAGTTCTACAATCTGTAAGCATAAGTATTCAACATAACTATCACAGTCTGTGTATTTTATATGCACATTTTTTAATAATACTAACTAGTGTTAATTGAAGGTACAGCTGAGTACCATTGTGTGCAATTTACACACCTTGTAGTACTGACAATATATGGCATCATGTAAAGGTGTAATTCCATTATGTCCTCTGCAGTTGACTTCGGCTCCAGCTTCGAGTAAAATTTCTGTCATGTCATACTTGTTTCTCTGCACTGCCTCATGGAGTGGAGTCCAACCTGAAAATGAATAGACCTTCAAGTTGAGAAGTGTTAGTCCATGCTGCCATCAAGTGGACATGTGTGCTAACTTCGACCATTGGTCTATAACCTGGGGGCCAAATAAGGCCTGTGGGATGATTTGAATAAAAGAGTGAAATATGCAGTGTCCGACTCCTAATGAAAAACTATAGTGGTAATGAACAATTTTATGTTTTATGATATCCTCCAACATGTCATACCTGCATAATCTGGTATGTTAACGAAAGCACCCGCTGTGATCAAGTCTTTGATGTCTTGAACGTCTCCCTTCATCACGGCTAAATGCAGCTTTGTCTCTCCAAAATGATTCCGTCTGTGGATGGACTGGAGTGATAGGACTTTCCCTGACTTGCCACTGAAACCTAACAAACAGAGTTATCTAAGAGTACCTCATAAAGGCACACATATGCTTTTGTCAAGAAAGTTTCATTTCTACCATGGATTCATCATTCTGAACAACATCAACAAGAATACATGATGTAATGTTACCTGTATACACTGCACTGATCTTAATTTGTGTGGTCAGGTTTGAGCACTTGCCTGAACTAATGTAAGGTTTAGCCAGTAATGTTGGTTTATCATGTGTAGTCAAAGGTGTATTGAATGCCTTATTGTACTCTTTAGTGTCTAGGTTATCCTTCCTTTTAGAAGGCAGGGACCTGTAAATAAACAGCAAATAAACATTTATTTTTCAGTAAATATCATCAGTGATTTTGAGCTGATTTACACTGTATGGAGCAGCTGAATTAAATGAGTAACATACAGTGAGATCCAAAAGTCTGAGATGATAGACTTCTATTTGGCATTTTTCTAACTGAATCAACTTTTTAAAATCACAAATTATATGATCAACTTAACAGTTAGAATGAAAAGTTGGATTAGATCATATGCCAAAATAAGTTCCAAAGAGCATCTTTGACTGATTAGTTACCTAGTAATTAATTTTACATTATAACATTTCATTGTTTAAAAATTTTCAAAATGTTGAACCTTTATTTCCAGGTTTAAATTAGATTTTGAATCTCAAATATTCACAATATGGTTTTAGACCCTACTGTCTAAAGGCAATCGACTGTTTTAGCAATCGACAATCTGAAAGTTACTCATATGTGCACTTCATATGCCTGATTGACCTGTGTTGAGTATTCAGTAGTTGAGTGCTCTTCATTGTGGCCAATGGATCAGCTTTTGTTCCAACTGTTTTGCCATTTATTCTCACTGAACGTCTCAAAGTAGGCCCAGACTGCTGGTGAGAAGCATCTAATGAGATGGTGCCATTTATGGGAATGGGTCTCAGCACTAGGAGGCAGAAGTTACATACGAATTAGCCAAAGATCAGAAGTCTGAACTGCTTATCGACTCTCCAAAACCGTGAAATAGGGTGGATCGGGTGTGTAGCTCACATTGCAAACGTTTTGAAGAGCTATTTATCTCGTTGAGGATCTTATGAAACTTGTTTAAAGTTCGAAGGTTTACTTTTCCAGACTAGGTGCATCAACTGGATTACCTTCTCTGGGTTCCCTTTCTGAAGAACTTCCTTCTTCGCTAACAAGAGCTTTAACTCTGATAAACACAGAGCAAAGCACATTATTATTCTGTGAATTTTACAGTTGAACGCATATTTTTTTTTAAGTCTAAAAAAGGTTTACAAACCTTGCAGGATTTGTTGGTATCACCCCAGTGTTGTGGGGTTGCTTGTAATAAAATAATAGAGACTTCAACACATAATATATGTAGAAATGCTGAAGTGTAGATTTGATTAGGACCTCAGCATGTGCCTTCTAATGTAATCTACCTGTTTTGTTGTGAATGTCTTTCTGCTTTGTCCAGTGAGACACTGCAGGTCAATCTGAGGGGAAATCTCTGTCAAACAAAGAGACTCCTTCAGCTGCTGCTGGAACTGTACAGTGAATGCTAGTATAATTAGTGGTGCTTACTAAGACCGATTCTCAAACCGTCTTGAACCGATTCTAAAGATTCGAGTCACTTGATTAATCAACGACTACTGACTTTAGTGGACCGAAAGCGAAAATGGCATTAACGTTACTGAAGAAATGACCCGCGAACGAGCTTAGTTTGACTAGAGTAACGTTACACGATCATACCTTCACTCAGCACACGAAGAGAGGCGACAGCGGGGGATGAGAACTGATGTTCTGTCAACATCAACCTACAATAATACATCAACCAGTAGTTAGCATTGCAAATCTGACATTTCAGGACATAACGTAGAAACGCATCCGTTAGCAGTTAATGAGTTGACCTGCTGAGGTAAAACCGCTGGTCTGCTTCACCACTGTCGTCGTCGGTCGCGATGCTTTCCTCCTGCTCTAAATCCATATTTGTTTGCATTTAACAATACGACACGACACAAGACACTAAATATAAGCGCAACGTCTCGTTACATTGGGAATATTTAGCAACTGATTAAGGTGCGCCATCTGATGCTACTGTAGTATAGTGTAAATTCAGTAATAAAGACCATTTCTATAAACAACTGAAAAACAACTTTTATTTAAATAAAATATAAGTTATAGCCTTAGAGCACTTTAAGTGTTTTTTTTAATATAATTAATGTTTTTTTTTGTGCATGATTTCATACTTAAGAAACTGCAGCGGTGACAGAATAAAGTTCGTAATTCATAAATCTGCCATAGTAATCCTGTTTGACAAGTTTCCTTTCTTTTCTCACATTTGCTTTCTGTCATCTACAGTAACTGACTGTAACACACCTTCAAAATGCTGACGAGACTTTTCCGAATCCACGGCCTCTTTGTGGCCTCCCATCCTTGGGAAGTCATTGTGGCTACTGTGACTCTCACCATCTGCATGATGTCCATGAATATGTTCACTGGAAATAACCAGATTTGTGGCTGGAACTTTGATTGCCCCAAATTGGAGGAGGTACAAGTGTGTCACTGTGGAAATAAATGTTGTATTGCTTTCATAAATTTGATGCTCATGGTGGCAGTTAAAGTGAAGATTTATCTAATGATATTGTGTCATTAAATTAAATTATTATCCCCGTTGTTTTTTTCCTCTCTGTTTTGTCTTCAGCTAATCTTAAGCAGTGATATCATTATCCTGACAATCACAAGATGCATAGCGATCGTCTATATTTACTTTCAGTTCCAAAATCTTCGACAGTTAGGATCCAAATACATATTGGGTGAGTTGTAGTTTTTTAACCTGTTTAAAAAAAAAAAAAGAGTTTGTGAGGTAACATGAATTACAAGTGTTAATGTTTATATTAACATTTCTTTTTCAGGCATTGCAGGACTTTTCACAATATTCTCCAGTTTTGTGTTCAGCACAGTTGTGATTCACTTCCTGGACAAGGAGCTGACAGGTCTCAAGTATGGACATTTGTGTCTTGTATCACTCTCACAAGAAATCTTTGAAGTACTGCTTTGTGTTTGGAAAATAATTTGTAAATATATCATGTTAAATGTTTATATTTTGTATTAATTTTCCAAGTGAGGCCTTGCCATTCTTTCTGCTGTTGATTGACCTCTCCAAAGCATGTGCTCTGGCCAAGTTTGCATTGAGTTCAAACTCACAGGTACTTTACCTTTTCACCTACATTAAAATTGGGTTTAAATAAATAGGACTAATCATGTCAGTCTTAAGTTTTTCATAAATGTATTTTTTGGCTGTCCTGCAGGATGAGGTGAGAGAGAATATTGCCAAAGGAATGGCTGTTTTAGGACCCACTTTTACTCTTGATGCCCTTGTGGAGTGCCTGGTGATCGGTGTAGGGACAATGTCAGGTAAACTTCACCCTTCCACATTAGACAGAAAATCAGCACAGGTGGAGTGTGCTAAAATTAAACAGACTTGTTTAACTCGGCAGCAGTGATCTTTATTTTGTCCTTTATATTGTTTTCCTGCAGGTGTGCGACAGCTTGAGATCATGTGCTGCTTTGGTTGCATGTCTGTCCTGGCTAACTACTTTGTGTTCATGACATTCTTCCCGGCCTGTGTCTCTCTTGTGCTGGAGGTATGTAAGCATATTTCAGTGCAGTAAACATAGAGGAAGACTAGAACATATTCGAACATGTGCCTATTTTACATAGTTGTCTAGAGAGAGCAGGGAGGGACGACCCATCTGGCAGCTGAGTCACTTTGCTAGAGTTCTGGAGGAGGAAGAGGACAACAAGCCTAACCCTGTCACACAAAGAGTCAAAATGATCATGGTACGCAGTGAACCAAAAACACTAGTCTTTTGATACTGGGATTTATGATATTGAAGGTTTTGTTTCTAATGGTCTGGATCATTTTTAATATTTGCAGTCTTTTGGCCTGGTCATGGTTCACGCTCATAGCCGGTGGATTGCAGATCCCATGTCAAGTAATGGAACTCTTGATCTTCCTGAAGTTGGAGTGAGTCTGAATGACAATATGCCCAAGAGAATTGAGCCAGACATGCCCCTTTGGCACTTTTACCTATCCAGGTAGGCACACTTCAGAGATTTTATTCATTTAATTAATACAAATGTTTTGGCCATTAATGTTTTCTTAAAATTCTGTGTATCAATAGTTCAAAATACACAGTTCTATGTATCAATTTGACATTATAATGTACAGTATAAACATTTGACATATAAATCTATTTTGAGATTTGCTAAAGATTGCATTTAACAGTGTTATTTAATTGTTACTTTTTCTAAAGATTTAGTGAGTGTTAGATAACAGCAAAGATAATCTTAATGTAAAAATAGGAGAAATGAGCATGCACAACTAATTATCCAAAATCAATAGATACAATATTGGCTGATAAGCTGTGTGGTACTGATATGTTGTGCATTGTTAATAATAGTAACAAGAATATGATGTGATTATTATTTTATTCTGTGCGTTTAGGATGATCAGCATGGACATTGAGCAGGTGATCACACTGGGTCTCGCCCTGTTCCTGGCTGTGAAGTACATTTTCTTCGAGCAGGTGGAGATGGAGTCTACCTTGTCCCTGAAAGTGCCCACTCCAAGCGCCATGCTCTCTCAGAAATGGTCTCCTGATCAGTGCTGTAGGAAAGAGGTTCCCAATTCCAGCAAGCCTGAGACAACCCCAACTCCCCCTCCAGTTGTTACCAAAGAAGAAAGAGGTATTCTCTTCTTACTTTTACATCTTTGTGTTAATTTTCTGCAAACCCAACACCCTATAGTGGAATCTAACTCTAGTTTCTCTCCTTCAGATTTAGTGATTCGGCCCCTACCTGCCCCGAAAGAGCCTGAGTATAAAAGTACTTTTGTTTTGGGAGAGGATGAAACTCAGGAAATTGTTGATTTGTCGGAGTCTGTGATCAGTTTACCTGCTGAACCCAGACCTGTGGAAGACTCTCTCTCCATTCTGAAAAACCCAGATGTAAGAGCGTTGTCAAATATCCATTTCTACAGCGATACCGTTGTTCTCTTTCTTGCATAAAGATTATCTCTGTGTTCACTGTGGGACTGAAACCTGTGGTTATTTTTTTACCTCAGAGTTGATCCATGTAATCTCTAATGAGATCTTCCTTTTACTCTTTACACACTTACTCTTAGCCAATTAGTTTATGGCATTAGACAAGATCAGAAGCATGCAGTGAAACTGTTTACGTCTAAGAGTAGACTTCTGTTACCTAAAATCCAAGTATAATCACAGTATATGTGTGTGAGTATTTAAGTGTCGCCTCTTCTGACCCCGCAGATGGGTGCTTGCTACCTCAGCGATGAAGAGGTGATCGTGTTGGTGAACTCAAAGCACATCCCAGCTTACAAATTGGAGGCCATGATGGAGACCCCTGAGAGAGGGGTGATGATCCGTAGAAAAATGCTCAGCCCCAAATTCCCAGAACCCACAGCTCTCATCTGCCTGCCATATAAAGACTACGACTACTCTAAGGTAAGACATCAGCTCATTACATCATACATCATTTGTGACCGTGGAGCACAAAACCAGTCATAAGGGTCAGTTTTTCAAAATTTAGATTTATACATCATCTGACAGCTGAATAAATAAGCTTTCCATTGATGTATGGTTTGTTAGGATAGAAGAATATTTGGCCGAGATACAACTATTTGACAATCTGGAATCTGAGAGTGCAAAAAAATCTAAATATTGAGAAAATCGCCTTCAAAATTGTCCAAATGACGTTCTTAGCAATACATATTACTAATCAAAAATTAAGTTTGATTATATTTACAGTAGGAAATCTACAAAATTGAGCCAGACATGCCCCTTTGGCACTTTTACCTATCCAGGTAGGCACACTTCAGAGATTTTATTCATTTAATTAATACAAATGTTTTGGCCATTAATGTTTTCTTAAAATTCTGTGTATCAATAGTTCAAAATACACAGTTCTATGTATCAATTTGACATTATAATGTACAGTATAAACATTTGACATATAAATCTATTTTGAGATTTGCTAAAGATTGCATTTAACAGTGTTATTTAATTGTTACTTTTTCTAAAGATTTAGTGAGTGTTAGATAACAGCAAAGATAATCTTAATGTAAAAATAGGAGAAATGAGCATGCACAACTAATTATCCAAAATCAATAGATACAATATTGGCTGATAAGCAGTGTGGTACTGATATGTTGTGCATTGTTAATAATAGTAACAAGAATATGTGCATTATTTCTGTGCATTTAGGATGATCAGCATGGACATTGAGCAGGTGATCACACTGGGTCTCGCCCTGTTCCTGGCTGTGAAGTACATTTTCTTCGAGCAGGTGGAGATGGAGTCTACCTTGTCCCTGAAAGTGCCCACTCCAAGCGCCATGCTCTCTCAGAAATGGTCTCCTGATCAGTGCTGTAGGAAAGAGGTTCCCAATTCCAGCAAGCCTGAGACAACCCCAACTCCCCCTCCAGTTGTTACCAAAGAAGAAAGAGGTATTCTCTTCTTACTTTTACATTTTTGTGTTAATTTTCTGCAAACCCAACACCCTATAGTGGAATCTAACTCTAGTTTCTCTCCTTCAGATTTAGTGATTCGGCCCCTACCTGCCCCGAAAGAGCCTGAGTATAAAAGTACTTTTGTTTTGGGAGAGGATGAAACTCAGGAAATTGTTGATGTGTCGGAGTCTGTGATCAGTTTACCTGCTGAACCCAGACCTGTGGAAGACTCTCTCTCCATTCTGAAAAACCCAGATGTAAGAGCGTTGTCAAATATCCATTTCTACAGCGATACCGTTGTTCTCTTTCTTGCACAAAGATTATCTCTGTGTTCACTGTGGGACTGAAACCTGTGGTTATTTTTTTACCTCAGAGTTGATCCATGTAATCTCTAATGAGATCTTCCTTTTACTCTTTACACACTTACTCTTAGCCAATTAGTTTATGGCATTAGACAAGATCAGAAGCATGCAGTGAAACTGTTTACGTCTAAGAGTAGACTTCTGTTACCTAAAATCCAAGTATAATCACAGTATATGTGTGTGAGTATTTAAGTGTCGCCTCTTCTGACCCCGCAGATGGGTGCTTGCTACCTCAGCGATGAAGAGGTGATCGTGTTGGTGAACTCAAAGCACATCCCAGCTTACAAATTGGAGGCCATGATGGAGACCCCTGAGAGAGGGGTGATGATCCGTAGAAAAATGCTCAGCCCCAAATTCCCAGAACCCACAGCTCTCATCTGCCTGCCATATAAAGACTACGACTACTCTAAGGTAAGACATCAGCTCATTACATCATACATCATTTGTGACCGTGGAGCACAAAACCAGTCATAAGGGTCAGTTTTTCAAAATTTAGATTTATACATCATCTGACAGCTGAATAAATAAGCTTTCCATTGATGTATGGTTTGTTAGGATAGAAGAATATTTGGCCGAGATACAACTATTTGACAATCTGGAATCTGAGAGTGCAAAAAAATCTAAATATTGAGAAAATCGCCTTCAAAATTGTCCAAATGACGTTCTTAGCAATACATATTACTAATCAAAAATTAAGTTTGATTATATTTACAGTAGGAAATCTACAAAATATTTTCATGGAACATGATTTTTGGCATAAAAGAAATCCCATACAATTTATTTTTGGCTATTGCTACAAATATACCCCAGCGACTTAAGACTGGTTTTGTGATCCAGGGTCACATTTAATTAATGGTGCTTTATTGATTTGATCAAACTAGGGATGCACTAATATTAAAACTTTTCCACATTAATTTTTAATTAGATTCACTAAACTTTTTAATGTGTTTGAAAGAAGCCTCTTATGATCACCAAAGCTACATTTACTTGATCAAAAATACAGTAAAAACAGTAATATTGTAAATTATTATTAATTACAAATGTAATTTATTCCTGTTATAGAAAGTTGAATTTTCAGCATTACTCCAGTCTTCAGTGTGGATCTGGCACATGATCTGACAGCAATCATTCTAATATGCTAATTTGCTGCTCAAGAAACATTTCTTATTATCAATGTAGAAAACACTTGTGCTGCTTTTTATGGAAACTGTGATGTTTTTAGGATTCTTTGATGAATAGAAGGTTTATAAGAACAGCAATTATTTGAAATAGAAATCTTTTGTAACATTATAAATGTCTTGACACTTTTGATCAATTTATTGTGGTCTTCCAGGCTGATTTATACTTCTGCGTGGGACCTACGCCGTAGCCTTTACGCCATAGGCTATGCGTCAGTTTTCATTTATACTTCTGCGTTGTTGTCCACGTCGATGTGCAGTACACATGCAAACCGCTTGTCAGCAGTGTCCACGGGCATGTTGCTGGAGTAACCCGCAGTACCACGGCAAAAGCCGAAGAAGAAGCGGTGGCAAATAAATATTAAATCATTATTTAAAACTTTAAAGTGCACATAAACACACACAAAACTCGAGTGCATACAGAGGGAGGGGTTCTAGCAGACCAATCACAGTGCTTGTGGTCCGCGTAGAATTGACGCGCTGTTAGATTTTTGGAGAGGTGCACGTCAGGCTACGGCATAAGGTGTGCTTCTATGCGTAGGCTACGGCGTAGGTTCGACGCAGAAGTATAAATTGGGCTAATTTATTACCTTTTTAAAAACATAATATATGTACAGTATATATACACAAATACAAGCAATACCAATAAATTAAGAAAATGGCAAAAAAATGGTCTTATAGGTCATAACCAATTTGTTACCATACCTTATACCATACTTCTGACTTGGGCCAGGAAGCAAAAACTTAGCAACGCTCTAGAAACTTAGCAACCTTCAAAATATAGCTTTAATTTTCATGTTTTTTTTATTCCAGGTGATGGGAACATGCTGTGAGAATGTCATCGGTTACATGCCAGTTCCTGTGGGGGTTGCTGGGCCTCTGCTACTGGATGGAAAGCAGTTTCAGGTCCCCATGGCAACAACTGAGGGCTGCCTAGTTGCCAGCACAAATAGAGGCTGCAGAGCTATAGCAGTAAGCAAATTTTCTTTTTAAGTTCTCAAAGGGAAGCTGAAAGCAAACACATTTCACACACATCTTAACTGGTAAAGTTGTGTAAAGTCTAAAGCACATTAATCTAATGCTCTGTTGTGAATGGATTTCCCATAGCTGGCTGGCGGTGCCAGTAGTCGTGTTCTTGCAGATGGAATGACCAGAGGGCCGGTGGTGCGTCTGCCTTCTGCCTGTCAGGCGGCTGAAGTCAAGGCTTGGCTGGAAAGCACTGAGGGCTTCAAGAGCATCAAGGAGGCCTTTGACCAGACCAGCAGGTACGGGCTTATTTCAGTGAACTGATTTAGTCATTTTTAAAATTATGATTATGTAACATCGATTTGTGTTGTGTGTGTGTGTAGGTTTGCACGATTGGAGAAACTTCTGATTGGTCTGGCAGGTCGCAATCTATACATTCGATTCCAGTCCAAAACTGGAGATGCAATGGGGATGAACATGATCTCAAAAGTACGCAAGTACTGTATTTTACAAAATGTTGTGAAACATGGTCACTGTGTATATTAAAGGGATAGTTCACTCAAAAATGAATATTGTCATCATTTACTCACCCTCATGTTGCACAAAAGAAGATATTTTGAAGAATGTTGGTAACCAAACAGTTGACGGTAGGCGTTGAGTTCCATACTATTTTTTTCCATACTATGGAAGTCAATGGCTACTGTCAACTGTTTGGTTACCAACATTCTTCAAAATATCTTCTTTTGTGTTCAACAGAAGAAACTTGAAGGTGTGTAAATGATGACAATTTAAAAAAAAAATTGTGAACTATCCCTTTAAATTAATCTTCCAGGACTCATTTCCTTTGCTTGACTGAGTTTTTAAGAAGAGTTCATGTATTTTTTTTCTTTGGTCACCAGGGCACAGAACAGGCTCTTGCCAGTTTGAAGGAGGAATTTCCAGAGCTTCAAATTTTGGCTGTTAGTGGAAACTATTGTACTGACAAAAAACCTGCCACCATCAACTGGATTGAGGGCCGGGGCAAGTCAGTGGTGTGTGAGACCACCATCCCAGCCAAAGTTGTCAAAGAGGTACAACTACTCCTCATCATATTCTACAAAATGTCCTGCAAAAGCTGAATACTGGCATTTGAAATGCCTGTTGACACTGAATAAGGATATACATTTGTTTTTTGGAATGACAGTCTCACGCAAGTGTGTTTGTGTGCAGATTTTAAAGACGTCGACTGAGGGTCTGGTAGACGTCAACATCAGCAAGAACTTGATTGGATCTGCTATGGCTGGAAGCATCGGAGGTTATAACGCTCATGCTGCCAACATCGTAGCTGCCATCTATATTGCTTGTGGACAGGTAATAAAAGGTGTATTGTTTACAGTATGATTTTGATAAGGATTATGATATGTGATTATATAGTGGTGGTACAGATGTTTACAAGTGAATTCAACTAAATGAATTTGTCCTTAACAGGACCCAGCGCAGACAGTGGGCAGCTCTAATTGTATCACTATTATGGAAGCCTCAGGCTCCACCGGGGAGGATCTTTATATCAGTTGCACGATGCCCTCCATTGAGCTGGGCACTGTGGGCGGAGGCACTAACCTTCCTCCCCAGCAGGCCTGTTTACAGGTACTTGATACAGGATTATTATTTTACATATATGAATGACAAAATAATGTTTTCATTTCATTGTGGATGTACAGTTGATAAATCCACCGTCATAGCTGGTCTCATGCAGTTTATTCTCTCTCTGTCCTCCTGTCAGATGTTAGGTGTGCTGGGTGCCAGTCAGGAGTGCCCGGGTGAAAATGCCCGACAGCTTGCCAAGGTCGTGTGTGCTACCGTGCTTGCAGGAGAGCTGTCACTCATGGCTGCACTCACTGCTGGACACCTGGTCAAAAGTCACATGACTCACAACAGGTAATAACTATTTATTATATATATATAAAAAATCAGAATCTAAGAAAATAATCTTACAAATTAAAATAGTATAAAATTATAGACGGACAATGTTTTGTAAGAAACTATCATCTGCAAACACCTGTATAATTTTTTTTTTAAATATATTTTGGCTATAGATCAAAAGTGAATTTGCAAGAAGCTCCAGGAACATGTACTAAGCAGGCATCTTGAGACTTCACCTGCTGAAGATGCAAAAGGGCCATAAAGAAAGAGGATCTCACGTTTAAGGCACAATGATTAGTAATTGAGATCATTTTAAAGGCCAGCAAAAGGAATACAGTTCATGGATCCCCTGATCTGTTAAACAGATAAAAGTAAAGTGGTTGAAATTACAGACTGGAATCAAGACCAGCTGTGTTTAGAAGCCTAGAGCCAGTATTTCTAAATAATATCTGGGCAGAAATCGCTGTTTCCAGATCTGCTTTGTTCAGCTTAACTTGCAAATCTGCTCTTATATCCACAGCAGCCAGTACATAAGAGATACAGAAGGCCACATAGTTTAACTTATTTCCTAAAATCAGTGCAGTTCAGGTCACTTACAGGACCGACTGGATGGGTTAAAGCAGAGTACATTTTTTTACTTCATTATTTGTTGGTGATAGCAACAGGGAGCTAACAGTCCGTTTTCCAAATTTTGCCAAACTGGAAACAACACCATTAGACAGAAAGGGAAGGACAAAGTATAATCTTCATTGCACTTACAAAGGAAATGCCATAGGGCAGTACCGATAAAGAGAGGAGTTTAATGTACTATGATTCACTAGTTGGTACACATGTAGAATAATACAGAACAATTATGAAATTGCCAAATGCAGCTGCCAGCAGTGCTCGTGACACAGGAATGAATTGAATGACTTATGTAAAAGGGTTGTGCTATGGCATGATGTCACAAATATTTCAAAAGGTGCTACAATCCACATGATGTTTCAGTTCTTTGTTCACTTAGCTATTTCTTTGTGTTTGAACACCTCTAAAATGGGTTTATGTAACAATACGCAACTTAATGCATTGCATGTTTCCAAAGGCTTGAAATGGCTTTTATACAATTGGTTCTGGTTTTCATGTCATGGAAATGTGTGGCTGTTCAGACATGTATGTTTTATGCTGAAGACATTGAAAGGAAGCTTATTATTTTTCCCCCCAAAAGGCACAATTCAAATTATTCAATAAACAAAATTATGCAAAGTTTAGTGTGTGTATATATATATATATATATATATATATATATATATTTTTTTATAATAAAAGAAAATACAAAATTACAACCTGTGCTTGATCATATTCTGCTTCTTACTTGGGCAACTTAGAATAATAAAAATAAGACAATACAAAAACCCTTAAGAAAATATTCAAGGTTTAAAAGGGGTCATCTCCTCTTTCCCCGCCTTTCTGAAACGTGTCTATTTTTACAAAGCTCATCGGTCTGAAAAGCGAGGTGTACTGTGATTGGCCAGCTACCCAGTGCGTTGTGATTGGCCCAATACCTCAAGCGTGTGACTGAAATGTTACGCCCCTTACCATATT
>NW_015505714.1:1027466-1041188 GCF_001515645.1 Sinocyclocheilus grahami | reverse complement strand
CGTGTTAGAACGAGCCGTTTTAGGTAGGCGTGGTTGACTCTTAACTTTTATAAAGAATATCTCTTTGGATTTGAGACTTTAGTCTTTGCAACTTTACAGATCTTCTTTATGCACCAAGAGCTTGTAACACTCCAAAGAGAAAGGAAAAATTGAAATCGCATCATATGATCCCTTTAAAACTAGTCCTGCCAAATATTAGCTCCGATATCTAACATCCTCAATCATAAAATTATTTAAACAACTTTCAAATAGTTCAAGTAATACAGGTTTTGAACAAAAAAAGTTTTATAAAATGATAAACATGGCCTTTTAATTGGTTAAGGAAAGGAATGAGTCAATATTCTAGATTATGATTTTTGGAATTCACATTAGCTTCTTTTCAATCAACCGATTACCAAATAACAATCTCCAGAGTTGAATGAATCAACATGAGCAGTAAATTTGAGTTTGCAGGGTACGTTGCCATTGTGAGAGTTCCTACTTCTTTTCAGGTGTTGCCAAAAATTTAGCTGAACTCTACAGAAAAAACAAAAAGATTACTTCGTGATTAGCCTTACTGAGAACCAAAAAAGGCACCAAATGAATCATTGAATCAAACGAATCATGTAGCTGAACTATAAAGGAATTTAACGATTCAAAATCTTGATTCTCCTCTAGCACAAGCTAAAAAATAGTTCAGTACTAAAAAAAAAGCGCAGCTGTTAGGTTTTGAGGTTATCTGTGTGCTTGAGACCACCTGAGGGTTGGGAGTTCTTTTGAGTTCTCCTGAGGGCTGAGGCAACGTCATTATAGGCTCTTGCCTCACCAGAGTGTCGCCCTGCATCACATCTCACCAGGACACTAATGGCTGATTGGCTTAAACTCAGCAAGGCCCTTGACAGACCTGCAGGGATGAAACGGGTTTTACACACACACACACGAGTTAATCTCGGTGCGCTAACTGTGTTACTCCTCCCCTCATGCTTATCTTGAATAAGTAACCCAGTCTCATGCACATGATCAGCCCATGGGTTTGTCAGTCACCAGCGCTCAGCGTGATTGGAAACGTTCCAACCCTGTTGTACACAGTACAGTGAGTTCATAGGATGAGATACTGTAGGTTTATTGCATTGTACAGCAAGATATTCCTCCTGTATATACCTCAACAACACAGAAAAGAATCCTTAAGTGAGATTAACAAACTACAGGCAAGAACATTAAATGAAAAAGTGATTTTTTTTCATAAAATGTGGTTCCATTAATAAATTGGTAATACTACATACATTTAGAAAGAAGTCATTTACAAAACTTTTCTTTCCGAAAAGCTTTCAACATTTGTAGATCTCAAAATAAAACCAGAAAGTTCAGAAAGCTTCTTGTTCTTGCTGTCATGAGCAAAGAGTTTCACACCATTTAACTAAATAAAAGTGCTCGAAGCAGAACTGCAGCAGCAAATCTGTAGTGGCAGCCAGGCAAGTAATGCAATGAATTCATAACTTGCACCTTACACACATCAAATTAGGCATTCTGAACTCAAGTATTAGTATGGAAAGACTATAATGGGGATTATTAAACAAAAAAATAAGATTGTTTAGTGCAAACTGTTACAAAAAATATATTGAACATATTATGATGCATACTCAAATGAATGGTGGTGTCTTACATGTGCATTTCATTTCTTATCTAAGAAATCATGACCTCGAGGCCTTTTTTTAAAAGGATAGTTCACTCAAAAATAAAACGCATTTACTTTAGTTGTTCCAAACCTGAATGACTTTCAAAAGAGCACAAAAAATATTTTAAAGAATGTTGGTAGCCAAGCAGATTTGGTTACCATTGACATCCACTGTATGGAGAAAAACATTTTCTCAAAATAGTTTCTTTTGTGTTCTACAGAAGTCAGTCAGTCATACAGGTTTGAAACAACATGAGGATGAGGAAAAATTGTCATTTTGCATGAACTACCCTTTAAGACTATTGATAGTGCTTAATTTATTAACTGCTCCATATAGTGAATTAGACCCCAAAAAGTGACAAAAAAACCCCCTGTAAAATTCTATTACAATTCCCTTTCTTTCATATGCATAGATGGCACAACTGCAGTAATTCTACATCAGGGGTGTCCAACCCTACTCCTGGAGAGCTACCGTCCTGCAGACTTTAGTTCCAACCCTGCTCCAGCACACCTGTCTGTAATTATCAAGCAACCCTGAACACCTTGATTAGTTGGTTCAGGTGTGTTTGATTGGGGTTAGAGCTGAAATCTGCAGGATGGTAGCTCTCCAGGAGCAGGGTTGGACACCCCTGTTCTACATAAATCGTGTAGATGGAAGCCCAACAGGTAGTGATGAACCAATTCTTTAAGAAGTGGAATGACATTGTTGAAACTGCCATTTAAGGGTCCCAAAAAGTCGCAAATAAAGTGAAACAACTTTAAAACAAGAAAAAAATGAAAAGAAAAGAAATACAAGACAAAAAAACGAAAGGCAATTTTGGTCATCACCAACTTTTCACGTCTACCAAAATACCCTCTCTACTTTGATTATTGTCTTATACAAGCACTTCCCAATAAATGTACACTTTGCCTAAAGCCACATTAATGAATTACAATAATCAAGATGTATAATGCCTTCATATGTAAATAATCTTAAACATTTAGATACCAACTGTACAAAAGATCTGAAGTTCCTGACATCCTATTGATCATCGGGGCTAGAAAAGGGTCTTCCTAAAACAAATGGCCAGTGAGAAAGCTCACGTACAGCTGAGAAGATGTTGGGATTAGATCACGGTATCAAGTTTACAGCATATATGTATATCTCATCAAGGCCATAGTCCTCAAACTCTGACCAAATATTTACAAAAATGTAAATTACTTTAATAAAACCTGAGCCGCAGCTCATTTACGGAAAAACAAGTAAAGCCTTCTGAAGATGAACAGGCTGTGTTGGTTATTCTAGTGTGTTTGCACTCTTCAAAAGGTGCTTTTACAGACTTTGTACCATTTTTGGTGTTGGTGTAGCACCTGTATGGATACGGCTTTAAAAGGTTTCAGAAGAGTGTCAAGAGCACTTGGGCAGAGCAGCTCTCTCTGATGGTAGAGCATTGTGAATAAGGCGTTTCTTCATTTGAGTCAGAAAGCAAACTGGGAATGCAGATTAAACAACCTGGAGAAAGAGAAGACCAGATTTTGAATAAATGTACAATGCGATGTGATTTATAGGTGGGAAACAGGCGCTTTTTTAAAGGTGCAAGTTACCTGGTGTTGTTCAGAAGAGAATAGCCTCACCGCTGGTCTTCTCTTGAACATATGAGGTGAAGCGTTTAAGGAACTTGGGGTATTCTCTCTTGGCTACGGCTCGCAAGACTGATGCAGGAGCCCAACCTCCAGGATTTACTTAAGGATTACATGAACACAGCATTAATGCGACATTTTATATCATGTATACAAAAAATAAATATTGCAATCCAAACTGATGAATTTTTTTTCATTTTTAAACAGCCCATTCCCCCAAAATGTATATATCTGGAAACTGAAAATGTATAATAACAATTTATAATAAAATATTGACAGTCATGGTTTGTTGATGTACCTACTGTCTGACGCTAACAAAAAGTGCTCCAGTGCCAAACAGTTGCTATAGTTACCGCTTCAGAATCTCATCATTCAGAATTTATGAGGTCTTTTTTGTCAAGTACAAACTAACATTTAATGTAACTTTTGCGGTCACGGAGACATTTGAAATATAAAACGTATAGCTTTAATTTTTGTAAAAATACACTACTGTTCAAAAGTTTCTAAACATTTTCTAAAATGCTGATTTGCTGCTCAAGAAACATTTCTTAGTTTTATCAATGTTGAACACAGTTTTGCTGCTTAGTATTTTTGTGGATGTCATACATTTTTTTCAGGATTCTTTGATGAATAGAATGTTCAAACAGCAGGAATGGCATTTATTTGAAACATAAATCTTTTGTAACATTATAAAGTCTTAAATCTTTTCGGTCACTTTTGATCAATTCAATTCCTCGTTGCTGAATACAAGTACTAATTAGTTTCAGAAACACAAATCTTACTGAGACCAAACTTTGCATGTGCTTTAAGAACCCCATCCAACCTTTAGTTCGAATTTTTTGGGGGGTTTGAAACTTTAAATAGGAGGGTCAAACACCCCCAACACTTACCATTGGCTACATATGTGATTTTACAGAGGATGTTGTCTCTGGTGATCTCTTTGTCTCCCTCTGGTGGGCTGATTAGTGTTTGACAGATCATGGCTACATTGATTTTGGCACGAATGCATCTAGCAGAAGGCTGGATAAAAACAAACAAACAAAAAACCCTGTAAGACAGCTTTCTGATGCACAGCTTACTGTATACTGCTAATGTTGAATAATATGCTTTTACATGCTTCTAGGTTTCCAATAACCTGCGTTTATGATATCAAATTGCACGAAGAGGCAACTTTTAATGAGATACTAACTGGATAGCCGTCATGATCCACTGAAAAGTTGCACACCAGCCAGGTGTCTGGATCATTCTCATTAGTGGAGAGAATTTTTCGGATGACTGATACGTAAAGCACTTCTCTCTGGGAAGCAGGCCACACCCTCTGCAACAGAGAAGTGAGGAAAAAAACCTGAGATCTAAAGATTTCAGAAACAACCACCCATGATGCAATAGTGAATGTTATACCTTATGTGTCTGATGAATGATGACCGCTTTATCTGAGAGTGTCTCAACCACTTGAAAGCTTTCAACAGTTGCTATAAATAAACAAGTTGTTTTTACATATTTTTCCATGACAGCATTTTCTTAAGTTTTCTATTTTCTCCTCTTGAATCATAGACAAGCATTTTTTTTTAAACGTACATTCTCAAAATATAACATTAGAAAATCAAAAAGGCAAAACGATGTACCAAGGTGAACATACTTTCCCAGTCGTTCCGAAAAGCTGTGTCCCAAAAGTAGTGGCAGACCTCGTGACCTGTGACCCGTCTGACAGCATGCGTAGCTTTGAGAGGATCCAGAACGATGCCGTTCTCCTCCACTTCTCTCCTGTACACCTGCAAAAACAATTGTTCTAACATATTCATTTCATTCGGAGTTTTAATAATGAAAGAACTATAAATAGACCAAACAGTGGTTTGAATGACAGCAACCTCTAGGGGAAAGAGAGCAATATCACTTGGAAAGGGTTCAATGGGATAATTCACTGAAAAAATGCAAATATCCCAAACTATAACCGGAGGAAGATTTAGACTGGTGTCAAGGTTCTTTTGCATTTTCTTCCGTTTTGTGACTGAACCAGAAACTACCCAGGACAAACAAATATAAATATTTATATTTATTAGGTATGCACCGATACCCCTTTTTCCAGTACTCGCCCGATACCGATACTTTTATTTTTGGTACTTGCCGATACGGAGTACTGATACCGATATTTTTATTGCATTTGTACATTTTTTTAATATTGGGTACAGAAACCAAAAGGGTATGTATAATGTTAGTTGGTTAACTTCATTTATCAAATAGATACAGTCAAACCAAAATGTATTCAGACACCTTCATCATTTCTCACATCATCACAGTTTATTCGCTATAGTTTAGAAAATGGTAATTAAATATGACAAGAACTCGGAGTTAAACTGTGTCAGAACAAATTCATCTTGATAATGCTAGATAATTTTGATAGAAAGGTATGTAATAGATTACAATCAACCAAAAATTAGACAGCTGTTAGTATGACAATATTTACACAACTATCAATACTTTGTCGGGCAGCCCTTAGCCTCAATGACAGCCTGTAGTCTCCTGGGCATGCTGTCACCCAGCTTCATGCAAACCTCAACTTCAGTTTTTTCCCCAGACTCTGTCTGAATAATTTTTGGACCCAAATCTGTATAAGTTTTACTGGTAGTCCACTGTATGAAGAATTTTTGGGTATGATTTGTCACAGTTTACTTTATTTTGCTATCCTCACTTACATAAATGAACTATAGTATACTGCACCCACTAGTAAAAAATATAAAAAAAATTATATCTGCTCTCTGAATAATTTTTGGTTTGACTGTATATCCTTCGGTTATTTTCACACTTAATTATGCCCATTAAAATGTATTTTACAAGTTTTTGTTACTTTCACTGTTCATTGTTTTGCTCTGTGGTACATCATCTTTAATTTAATAGCATTAGAGCTGCTCCATTGCAGCGGCTTAGTACTGTAATCACGCGCTTTGCTGTAATAATGTAGGGAACCACTCGTTATAAATCTCCTAACTGTGATATTTTCAGAAATAGAAGTCGCGTTTTTTCACCTGAAACGTGCTGCGATTTATATTCCAAAGCCACTCATATAATGCAGAAACACTCAAGCAAGCAAAACACGCGCAACGCATGCAGGTATTTGTACTGATGCAGAATAGTACAGCTTAGCGCATTTCACACAGGCTGCTAGATTCACTTTCGCCAGAAAGTCGTGTATGCCTAAGGTTGAAAAGAAATAATGTTTATAGTGAATGCCCCTATGAATGGTTTTATTTTTACGATTTCGTTTTAATCCAAATGATGCATGTGCCAAGTGAGTGAACATCAAAGATCACACTCTTTCTCTCTCTCTCTATCTTTCTCTCGCTCTCCCTACCGTTAAGTAACTTGGGCATTGTTTTACTTACTTGTTTTTGACATATCCGACCGAACTACAAACTTTCCAGTGATGTCTGTGAGAAAGATATATTCACTCGACAAGCTTGCGCATCTGCGCCACCGCACGCTCAATCCACTCAGCGTGCTTTGTTTATCAGCTCGCGCACATCAACTATACAGGCGTTAATACGGAATGTTTAACATTATATTCATTGCATACATATACTTCGTAGTAGACATCCTTAACTCTTTTGTGCTGTCTGTGTTTCTTTGTTTGAATATGGCGCTTAACACATGCTGTGTGGTATCGAGGCATTTTAACAAGTACAGGAGACCAGTATCGGGCCGATATATATATATATATATATATATATATATATATATATATAGTGGGGAAAAAAAGTATTTAGTCAGCCACAAACACACACACATATACAAGTGGTGTGCAGTGGTGTTCTGAAATGATGTGGCAAAGTTTTTTTATTTTTTATTAATACATTTTAAAATGGTATTTATTCCTGTGATGGCAAAGCTGAATTTTCAGCAGCCATTACTCCAGTCTTCAGTGTCCGAGTAATGGCTGCTGAAAATTCAGCTTTGCCATCACAGGAATAAATATCTTTTTAAAATATAAATGTTAGGATAAAAAAAAAAAAAAATGCTATTTTGAATTGTAATACAATTCCAAAATATTACTGTTTTGACAGTATTTAAAAAAATAAATACATTTGCAGCACATAAGAGACTATGCTTTCAAAAACATACAAAAAAAATGACCCCAAATTTTTGATTGGTAATGCATATAGATAAATATAAATGTAGATATGTACTTACAGGGAATTAAACCACAAAAGATAAAATATAGAGCCTCAATTATCTTTTTATATTTGTTTTACTCGGAGCTGTTTCTATGGAATCCTGTTTCCATTTCAAAGTGTTAAATAAAAAAAATTTAAAAATACTGCCTTCATCTACATCTCACCTTCATATCCCCTTCTTCAACAACCAGCTGCCAGTTAGCATCTCCACCCACATCCTGCAAAGAGTAATTCATGTGGCTCTGCACCATCTCCTCAACCTGTGAACAAAACAAGTGTGAGGTGTTGTACACTAGAATAATCATATGCCTGCAGTCCATCCACACTAGTGTAGTGTCATAAATCTACCTGAGCACTGAACCTGTGCACGTCATCGGAGGCACTTATGAGGTCAACGGAGGATAAGGAGGAAGTTTGACTGCGAGGCTGAACCAAAGAGCCAGAGGGGAACAGGTCAAGGGAAAGAGAAGAAAATAAAAATCTCATAACCCAGAGAATACACAGCAGACTGCCACTGCAGATCACACTTCAGCAGGAGGGACTGGAAGAACAAAGGCTGTTTCACAAATGTAAACGCTCCAAAGATTTCACAGAGCAGATCCACCATCAGCAATGACAGAATTGCATAATCAGTCACGAAGCAGCAAATGTGCTTTGACACTGAGTGTGTAGGAGTTTGTGCTTGTGCGGGTGAGTCAGAGTGGTCTGACTTACCTTAGTCAAGTATTTCTGAGTGCTGATGGAGGAACAGGTGTCTGGTGTGAGGGAGATCTGTCGAGATGCCCTGCTCCTTTCTGCCTGGGACTGCAAAACAAGACAGTAGCATTTCTGTATGGACATAGGCATAAAATACAAGTGAATTAGCTGGAAATATGCTGTGGATATAGTTCTTGACTAGTGTATTGGCTGTTGGATCCCAATGAACAATGAGCTCTGGGTCATGCATTATATTTCAGTCATTTGTTACTCCACAAAAGTGGGGCCTACATTCATTATCAGCTTTGGTTCAAAATAGTAGTCAGCTTATACAATCAACAAGGTTGAAATTTGCCCTTTTTATCATTGGCAGATAACATACTGATTTTAAATTCAACCCAGACTTTAAAAAGTACCTAAATTAGCACCACATCAACCGCTAATAATGTTCAGTTTATGTTCTTTTCCGTTTAGTTATGTTGTCTGCACTTTAAATGCCCAAGCTTTTTAAAGTCAGGTGGATTCGGATTGACTATCAATGTTTTTTATCATCACCTTGAGAAAAAAAAAAAAAAGTTCTGAAAGTGATTTAAAGGTATCGCTTCTCTTGGTTGTTATTGTTATAGCTGTGGTGTGAACCTCGCTATTAATAAATAGCGAATAATAATAAAACAGTATAGTCATAGTTCTCATCATAGTCAGTGTAAACTGGCCTTTATTGTGGTGGTAAAAAAAAAAAAAAAAAAAAACAACAACGCCCAATCTGACTCAATTAAACTAACTAACTGACTTAAAATGACTAAAGCTCAAATTTTAATGTGCTGTTTTAATGTAAAATAGATTTTTGTTATGAACCAAAAACTTTGTAACAAAAAGGCATGTCGTAAAGTTTAGCAAATTGGCTAAATTTGTTTAGAGGACCTTGAAGGTGACAACCGCAACAGTGCCATATTTCAATGTGTCAGAGCATGTTTGCTAACCACTAAGCCACTCTGACCGCTTTGGTTTCCCCAGTTTTTCCACATAACTGCAAGCACAAACATAATCCCTCTCTCTCTCTCTCTCTATATATATATATATATATATATATATATATATATATATATATATATATATACACTCACTTCAACAGTCGTGATGATGCAATCAAACAGTCCATTTCATGGAAACGGAGCCAAATGGAATGGCTGCTCAGTGTATAGCAAATCCAAATCACGTGCCAGAGAGCCAATACTTCAAAGCAGATGCCTTACAAATACAAACGCGTAAAACATTCAGCTTTGCAAAAGTGTTAATTTATTTGAAATAATAATGGCTGAATCATTACTTGCTCTTCGATCTGGTCATGTTTATCCAACGCAGCTTCCACAGCATCAAAGAACTCCTCTTCATTGATCAGACTGTTTGGTCCTTCCTGCACAGAGAGAACATCTCAGTTTGGAATGGAGGGTGTGTGTTGAACCAAAGATGGACAGGCCAGTGTGAATTATAGGCTGTCGACGCACTTCATAGTCAGGTCCTCCATAATGAGGCTTCTTCTTCAGCTCTGTCAATGCAGCTTTGTAGGCATCTTCTGCCCGTTTTCTCCTTTCGATTTCCTTATGAATGATAGAAGAATGTTACTCATAGTTTTACTATATCCGAAATACATCACAATGCACTCAAGAAAATATTAAATGGCTCATAACAATATCTAATTAATAAATAACTTTTATAATAAATATTTTTCCCCCCACACTCTTAATTTTATTTCTTTATTAAATGATAAAGTTTTCTGGTATTTGGAAATGAATAATAGCATATTTTCCTTATCACCTCACTGTGACTAAGTGGACCAAGTTTCTCATCACCCAACAAAAATTTTCTTGAGGATGGTATGATTTAAAAAAAAATGTATACTCACCAAGGCTGCATTTATTTGATTTATTTTGATTATTAAAAATATAAAGTATTAAAAACACTAATACCGTTAGATAATATTAATAACTGATTTCTATTTTAATATATTTTTTATGTAATATATATTTTAAAAGCTGAATTTTCAGCAGCCATTACTCCAGTTTTTAGCATCACACGATCCTTCAGAAATCATTTGAATATCAAATTCTATACACCTTTTAGACTGAGAAAGACGTTTTGAATTCTGCAACTTGCTAGTTGCTGAACAAAAGCAAGTTTACGAACAAAGCAAGTTTACAAACAAATCTAAGAAATACCGGTTTAGGATCCAAATAGAGAATCCGGAGCAAAACAAACATGACATGACATGACACAGGAGCTCTGACAGCTCCACTATGCTTCAGCTTAAGCAAACACACCCATTTCAATTGTTTATCTCACTACAGATGCCATTGTGTTTTGCCTCTTTGAAAGGTCATTCATCTAACAAAGGGTGGAGCCCATATCACCCACTCTCTAAACTTGCTTGAAGAGAAAACTAGCTTGAATAACTTTCAGAAAGCCAACCTTCAAATCACTCAAACTTTCTTTAAATAACTCCGCTGAACCAGAATCTTCAGCCACATTAAACCTTCCCTGAAAAGCGGTTTCTCAGTTGGTTGATTGAGAAGCTTTGGGTGTTGTAGACGAGTAATTGGTGCATAATTTTCTTGCATTATAAGTTAGATCGGTTCTGGAACTGACAGGTGTGGTTTAGCTTAAAGCACTGAAACACCGCTCTCTGTCTGCAAGAAAAGACAATTACTGACAACACCCCCCCGGCTTATACGACAGGTGATAACGACTGTCAAAAAGTGGTAATGTGACTCCACTAAAGCAGCACAATTAAACGGCAATGGCAGAGCTCAAGTGAAAATTCAAACACATACATTTACATAGCACATATGCATGACAAAAACATGTCAAGACTCAATTTGACATTTAAAAAAGGAAGCAGCAGCAAATAACCAGTGAACTGAACAAAAGCATGTCAAACCTACAGAGTAGAAGCTGCTGTGCGTACAGAGAGGAATCCAGTTTTCATTAGCACTCTGAAGAGACCCGGCCACCCAGCTCTGCCACGGCTTCAATGCTGAAGCACTGTACACTGTAGTCATCCTCTACAATCCAGCTGCTAACATCACAACACACAGTTCTAGAACTATAGTTTGAAGAAAGCTTTATTCTGCTCAAAGGTCCATCTAGTCCCGTTGAATGACTGTAAACACTGTAAAATCACACCCGTCCAGATTCTCTGCGGCGGCTGGGATTCAAGAAGCTGCTTCCTGGCTCATGATATACCAGGGGCTGGACTTGAGATGGAAAAACTGGTCGGGCAAGTGCAAGCATAAGCTTTACACTAAGACGCTAATGACGTGTGGCTTTGAAGATGTGCTCCCACATAAAGTGGAGTGGAATGTGAGGAATGCAAGGCTTCTGGAGACTACAGTAGATGCACTTTTGTTTTAATGGATGCATCTCTGTGACTCATCTAATAATTAAGGTGTTATGTGGGAAGTGTATGAGTATGTAGATAGTGCCCAGATTAAGCTTGTGAAAAAATTGCAGAGCTGCTTGATGCTGAATACTTTATTTGCATCGAAACGCACTCAGTAGATTCAATACTGCAGAAAAGTGTTCGATAGTCCCAAAACTAGCAATATTTCCTGTAAAATTGGAATGGGGTAGTAAAAGATAATTCTGTAATCATTTACTAATTCTAATGTTGTTCCAAACCCGGTTGACTTTTTCTTCTATATATGACAAAAGGAGATATTCTAAAGAATGTTCACGCTGTTCTTTTTCATAATGGACTAAATTGAGGTCTGTTACTTATACAAAGCTAAGGTAAGGCTTCAGAGGACTTGAAATATAATGTATTGACATCTTTTATGATGACTTTTTGGAACTTGACCATCTGTGGTTTATTTTTTTTTGTTTGTTTTTAAACACCGCAGTAATGAAAAACAACAATTGACAACCTACTCACATCAACATAATTATACATAAATATTTAATTCAAGTTTATTTGTTATTTGATACAATCGCTGCAAAGCAACTTTACAGAAAATTACGTTTCTACAATATATTTAGTAGTAGCTTATCAGTGATGAAAATATTTTATTTTTAATGAAAAACAACAATTGACAACCTACTCACATCAACAATTATACATAAATATATAATATATTTCTTTTTTTTAATAATTTTTTTTTTTTATTATTGATGGAGAAACATTTTTAAAAACATCCATTAGAGCAGTCCAGCGCTCCCCTACCCATTATTCAGGTACCTCACCGCCCCCATCAAATAAAAATTCACAGACTATTGAAGTTGATTATTATTTTGTGTTTATAATGAGGACTGGTATTATATTTATAGTATTAAAATGTATGGGGCCATTACTTTTTTTTTTTTTAAAGAAATTACTTTAATTCAAGGATCCATTAAATTGATGAAAAAAATAAAATTACAGTGAAATACATTTTTAAAATAGATTATTTAAAAATAAGTGCAATAACAGTTACTCACTTTAGAAAAAAAAAAGAAAAAAAAAACACGGGGGAAGTTGTGGCCTAATGGTCAGAGAGTCGGACTCGTAACCCAAAGCTTGCGGGTTCGAGTCTCGTACCGGCAGGGATTGTAGGTGGGGGGAGTGAATGCACAGCGCTCTCTCCCACCTTCAATACCATGACTGAGGTGCCCTTGAGCAAGGCACTGAACCCTCGACTGCTCCCCTGCCGCCGCAGCAAAAATGGCTGCCCACTGCTCCGGGTGTGTGTGTGTTCACTGCTGTGTGTGTGCACTTTGGATGGGTTAAAATGCAGAGCACTAATTCCAAGTATGGGTCACCATACTTGGCCACATGTCACGTCACTCACTCACTTATTTACAGAGTTTTTAAGCATGTTGGTGATTTTCATTGCGAAATATTTGGTGATGTATTTGCCCCAAATTTAAAAAGACTTGATAAAAATTCCTGTTTAGAATATATCCACAGGGGCATTTTTACAGAAGAGATTTTAGTTTGTTCTTCCGTTCCTGGCAGAGTGAGCAGAGTGGAGCGGTGTGTTTTTTGACTGGAGTGAGGAGTGGATTTTTTTGAAAGTCGGAGCGTCGTTGTTTTCAGTCACTCTGAGAGCGCTCCACTACTGCTCTATCACGAGCACAATTAATGCCAACAGCCCATAATATAACTGCATTTTATCAAGAATTCACGCATTAAACATCATTAGCTAGTTTGACAGATATGTGGATCACTCAAATCAGAAAGAAGGTGAGGGTTATAATGGGTATAATAAAATGTGTTTATGAGGTTTAAAGTAAAAAAAAAACAACACTATTTTCCACATACTGTACATTATTGTTTCTCCTCTATGCCCCGCCTTTTTGAAACGCGTAGATTTTTACAAAGCTCATCGGTCTGAAAAAGCGAGGTGTGCTGTGATTGGCCAGCTATCCAGTGCATTATGATTGGCCGAATTCCTCAAGCGTGAGACGGAAATGTTACGCCCCTCACATACTGTTGATGCCGTATCCGGCCGGAGCGACGAGACAAAAACATTAAAACCCATTACAAACGAGGCATTTGTTGCCTCCAGTGGGGACATAATTACTGATTATAATGACTTATACTATCTTTTT
>NW_015505714.1:963339-1027084 GCF_001515645.1 Sinocyclocheilus grahami | reverse complement strand
TTTGAATCATCAGTGGCAAATGATAAAAGAAAACGTACTTACGTGAGTCAGAATTGCCGGCATTTTAGTCTAACGTTACGCTCCCAGGATCAGTAAACAGTCCTCCATAAAATGTGCCAGCGATCCACAGCACTAAGTTGAAGTATACCCTCAGCGACCAGCACAGATCAGCTCTAGGCATGACGAAGCGGATATCGTCCTCTTTTGGAAGACCAAACAAAGTAGTTTCGCTTTCACAACAAAAAACACAGCGGCCTAGCGTGAGCGAAAGCCCCGGCTTAGTGTGAGCTGAAGCCGGGCAAGAGTGAGCTGAGGCTGCGAGGTCGAGGATGGCGGTCCCGGCGAAGGAGCGGTGAAAACGATGAAAGCCGATCCGGCGATCCACAGCACTAAGTTGATGTATTTCCTCAGCGACCAGCACGGATCAGCTCTAGGCATGACGATGCAGATATCGTCCTCTTTTGGAAGGCCAAACAAAGTAGTTTCACTTTCACAACGAAACACACAGCGTCTTCAGGACATGGCGGCAGCAATACTACAGTGAGAATAAAAGTTACGCCTTCTTTCTTTGCATGAACATTTGGGCGGCGTTATGCAAATCTTCCCACATAGTGAGGTAGACATGTGGGGGCGTGTTTGAACGAGCTGTTTTAGGTAGGCGTGGTTGACTCTTAACTTTTATAAAGAATATCTCTTTGGATTTGAGACTTTAGTCTTTGCAAATTTACAGATCTTCTTTATGCACCAAGAGCTTGTAACACTCCAAAGAGGAAGGAAAAAATGAAATCTCATCATATGACCCCTTTAAACAGTTTATTGTACAGGTAGCTAATCTCCACTCTAAACTAATGTGCTGCTACACTGCACACACGCACACAAGCTTGCACATAACGTACAGATTACGTGCACATAGAAACATTCAGGAGTGCAGAAAATTGTCAACACTGTCCTGCGATTTATCATTTATAAGCTTTCAATGAAAAATAATACGCTAATATAGATCTCTTAGTTTTTAGAAAATACCCTGTTTTTGAGAATATATTGAATTTCCTTTTTTTTCCTGACATAGTGGACATGGTCATTTTGGTCTGTAAATACCACATTTATACATGCAAATGGACGAAATGTAAACCCTCCTTTACTATATTTCATGACTTTGTGAGAATATTTCAAAGTCTGCTTACAAATGCTTAAAAGAAAACTAAGTAATAAGATGGGAAACACATGCTCCTCATTTTCAAAACTATTTTAGTGCTGTCCTGATTCATATCTTCGTTAGTCCATTAAATTTCAAATCTTGCTTTTTTGTCAGTGTGGTGTGCCAGCTATAATAATAAGAATAAATGTTTTTGAGCAGCAATCAGCATGATTTCTGAAGGATCATGTGACACTGAAAGCTGGAGTAATGGAGCTTTAGTATGAGAGGAAAACAGAAAGAAAGAAAAAAAGAAAAGAAAGCAGTTCTTTCAAATTGTAGATGTAGCCTACTGTTTGCAGTTTTTTTTGGGGATCAAATAAATGCAACCTTACTGAGCAGAAGAGATTTGTTTCAAAACCATTTTTTTCTGAATGGTAGTGTATATTATAGGCTATATTTTATTTGTAATATGAACCTATTTTAAAAGCATGTATTTTAACCCAAATATTACAGCCCACAGTAGCCCATAAATAATTTATGTCACATGACATATTTGACTGGACTTTAAATACCATTATCATTAGTTTCCAAAGGAGCAAAAAAAGCCACGTGAATATAAATTAGGCTATATTTATGAGCTTGAATAAACTCTTGAAATTTGGCATTCAAACCAACCGCAGCCAAACAGCAAACAAAAAGCATTCATATTAATTTTTCTAAACAAGAAAAAGCATATTGTGCTTTAACGTGTCTAGATGCAGAAAGCTATAGAAATTATAGTTTAGAAGCGGTAGTATTGGTGTAAACTAGCGGCTTACCCTAACTAACACTACTACACCGGGCACGAACGTCATGACACATTTAGTCAAAGCACTCAGATCCTGATTATAATCTACATAAACGGATGCTGCGTTCTCTGCCAGCCGTGCTCCACTCGCTTGCGCTACCGACAAGTTGACAAACAGATATAGAAAGTGCACTTTGATGCATCCAGTGTAGAGACTGCGTTAGGATGTGCCAGGCCATTTTCTTTTGCAAGTCTCAGCTCATACATCTTTGGTGTAAACTCGCCTTAACCAAACGCCCCCCAAGAACACCTCAGCGCCCCCCTTTCAAAAATATTGCTTTCAGCGCCCCCGTTGAGAAACGCTACATTAGAGGGTCAGTGGCCTAATGGAGAGTCGGACTTATAACCCAAAGGTCGCAGGTTCGAGTCTCGGTACCGGCAGGGATTGAAGGTGGAGAGAGTGAATGACTCTTCCACCTTCAATACCATGACTGAGGTGAGACCCTTGAGCAAGGCACTGAACCCCCAACTGCTTCGGGTGTGTGTGTGTTCACTACTCACTGCTGTGTGTGTGTATGTGTACTTGGATAGGTTCAATGCAGAGCACAAATTCTGCCTTTATTAATTAACGCTGCCTTTCCACTGTCTCCAACATTTGGATACGACTGTCCAGATACAGAACTTTCAAACTGGTCGTGAAGCAACCGTGACCATCAGCTTATTCACCATGGTAAAATGAATGTCTGAATATCTCTACACAAATGACCCCCAAAATAAAAACATAGTAGGTCTTCAATGTGAGGCTAATCAACGTACATAATGATTCAATTATAAAATAATTATTTCTGCCATAAATTTTCTAAAACGCCATTTTACAGAAATAGTGTATACAGAATAACGTTAAAGTGGAAAAATATTGGTCATATTGACCTGAGAGTTTTGATTAGAATACATCACATCCGGTCGGGTGGTCGCATTGGGCAGTGGAAAGGAGGCTTAACACATTTGATGCTCACTAAGGCTGCATTTATTTAATAAACAAATATAGTAAGAACTGTAATGTTGTGAAATATTATTACAATTTAAAATGACTCTTTTCTATTTTAATATATTTTAAAATGTAAAATGTATTCCTCTGACAGCAAAGCTGAATCTTCAGCATCAATACTACAGTCTTCAGTGTCACATGATCCTTCAGAAATCATTTTATTATGCTGATTTGATGCTCAACAAACATTTCTTATGATTGTTGACAACAGTTGTGCTGCCTAATATTTTTTTTGAAAATTTGATTTTTTTTTTTTTTAAAGGACAGCACTTGAAAGAAATATTTTGTAACATTATAAATGCATTTTACTTTTGTTCAACAAAGATGCAATTCATACATGTTTGAGAAGTAAATGATAACAGGATGATTTGGGGGGTTTTTTTGGATGAAAAAAAACCTTTAATTTCTGCTGCACACTACCTTATCAAGTCGTCTTTGCCAGCTCTCCTCTCGTTTGACCAAAATGTCAATGCAGTGGGACAGTGTGGACAGGATTCCTGCTGTAGTAGCTTTAAACGTGATGGCTTCACCCTTGAAATCGATGCCTAAGGGACCTTTGAGGTTGTCCACAGGGAATACTGAGGGAAATCAAGTAAAATTTGTGTCAAATAGCAGCAGTATTTAAACTTAGCTCTACTTTCTGAAGGAACTTCAGTTGCTTAATTAAATCTTATTACCCCCGGTTTCACAGACAAGGCTGAAGCCTAGTCCTAGACTAAAATGTAAGTCTGAGCTGTTTCAACTGAAAAAAACTTGCATTGACTGATCTTAAAATATATCAGTGCCTTTGTTTTGTCTCAAGATGCACACCAGTAATGTTTTTTTTTCTAAGCACGTTTATGAAAATTGCTTAAATGTCTTAATTGAACTATGATCTAATCCTGGCTTAGTCTAAGCCCCGTCTGTGAAATCGGGCCTTAGTGTCTTCTTATCAATTATCAAAGGATAACAATCTTCAGTCACAGACAGATAGAAGCCATTTACTTACAACCAAAATGGACATAATGGAAGATCTTCACCAGTATGGGAGTAAAAAGCAGTTTAGTTTTTACACACACCAAATTGATGCTACCACTAACTGCATGAAGTGCAGTTTGCGGTTTATTGCCTGCATTTATAATATTGCAAATAAGCATGTATGATGATCTCATGGTATTTACTATGTATTCAGGAGATATATAGTGTAAAAAAAAAAATTTGCTTGAGTCAAACAGCTTTCAGACAGGATCACAGGCGTTTAATCATTTAAACAACAGGTGTATTATGCACAGAGTATGTGCTTATGACAAAGCAAAAAAAAAAAAAAAAAAAACTTAAATATCTCACATTTCTCTTTGCTGCTATTGTTGAGCAGATAATCTCCATCTGGCCGTAAGGTTGGAAAGTCTTCCTCATCCTCAGATACTGCAAGAACAAAACAAAACAGAGATAAATCAAAATTCAACTGAAATCAAAAACCAAACCAAAATTCAAGCAATTTAATGTGCACCAATCCATTTAAATAGATGAAAATACAGTAATCATTTATTCATCCTCACGCCATTCCAAAACCAGATCTTTGTTTACCTTTATAACACAAATTATTTTTAACATTCTCTGCCTCTTGTCTGTTACCAAAACTTTCATGCATTAAAAAGTAAAAAAAAAAAGCCATTGTCAAATAAATCCATATGAATGAAACGGTTTAATTGAAGTCTTCTGAAGAGACACGGTAGTTATATATGATGATCCGATTTAATTTAGGCTTTTATTCATATATCAACAGTGATCAACACACAACAGAGCACATTAAATCTTAACAGGAGCTCAACTGTGCTTAGTGGCGCACAAGAACAAACCTCATTGGTACTTGTGAATCAAAATCCTTTTTCCTCACCTTTGTCCCTGTGGAGCTCATCTTTACTGTCAGCATCTGCGCAGTTGTCAAAATACTTCTGCAATGTGTCCACCTGTCTGCAAAGAATGTCCCGGAAAGTCTCCATCTCCGCTAGCTTTTCCCGCAGGCTGTATCCCTTCTGTTCAACAGTTTACAAATGAACATTCAATTGTTATTAAAACAGAAATGACATCTCCAAAGACAAGACATTTGGCTGCATGAAATGTAGCAGTGTTTGAGCTCTGGATCTGGAGGCAGAGGCTGAGTCTCACCTTGCAGGAGGATGCGGAGGTGGTGGAGAGGCCGCTGGCGGCAGAGGTGAGGGACAGTAGGGAGCCATGGCGGCGTAAACTGCTCTCAGACCCATAGCCTGACTCAGCCTACACTCAAAATACAGCACAAAGAAAAAGAGCCAGTTAGGTAACTTCACACCTGTTCAAAAATAACATTCAATTGGACCATTGGGCAGTGAGGTGTCAAGGTTGAAGCTGAACTAAGCATTTCTGAAACTTGCAAAGAAATAAAGCGGCTGGTACTTGGACTAGAAAATGCATATTAAATGATTTCTGAAATATCATGTGACAATGAAGACTGGAGTAATGGCTGTTGCAATTTCAGGTTTGCGACCACAGGAATAAATTACATTTGAAAATATATTAAAATAGAAAATTAAACTCATTTTAAACTGTAATAATATTTCACAGTAACACTGTTTTACTGTACGTTTGATCAAATCAAACTTTTGAACAGTAGCATAAAAGGCCATGTTAAGTGCATTCAGTACTCACATGTAACTCTTTTATTTGGTCAGAAGACACTATACCTGACTGAACGAGCCTTCGTTTCAGTCCTTCCATGAGAGCACTCTGAAACTGCTGACACTTGGCTTGTGGAAGATTTCATTTTATAAATTGCTTTAATTAATAGCTAGTGACAGATTGGGCAGGATGTTAAATGCAACTCTAATGGAACATCTATAAAAACTGCAACAAAACCATATTTCAGGAAAAGCTTGAAAAAACCTGCTTCAGTCCTGCTTCATCCCAATCAATGAATGAATGAATGGAAACAATTACTGTAATTAAAACCGTCAAACAAAGATGTCAGTGGTGATGAAAACATGATGAATGGTTGAGTAAGAGAGTGCTGGATGGTGAACAAGTAAATGACGTGAATTCAAATGCTAATGTGCTAAAGCCCACCATTCGCCCAGTCCAGCAGCCAAAGCAGGACAAGGCACTGCTGCAGTCCTGAGTGCTCAGCCCCAGCATGACCACTGCTCTTTCCAGACACTCCCAAAAGTGCTCTCTCTTCGGACGGTCCAAGAATTCCCAGGATTTTCTCCAAACACCTCAAGAATACCTAGTGCTTTCTCCGGACCCTCCAAGAATTTCCAGGTCTCTCAATGGATTCTCCAAGAATTCCCAGTTCTCTTGCTGGACACTCCCAGAATTCCCAGTGCTCTAACTGTAGACCATTTCACAAGCACATGGTGGAGCAGGAACGAAGCAGAAGACGAGTTTGTTTCTGTTCTTAGCTTTAAAAATAAAGCCATTAGTGTTCGCAATGTGAAGAAATTATGTGAGGTGGGTTTCTGAGGCAGTATGAAGCCAGATAGATTGTGGGTGGGTCTGCAAAGCATGTGGAGGAGAGAAAGAGAGAGCGACAGAGAGAGTGATGGCAAACCATACAGACACTGAAACCCAGAGCTGCCACACACACACTACACTCACCTAACTGCAATAAAATCAACAAATCATCCAGATTCCTCTGCCGCCACTTCAGCTGCATCTAATCCAGCAGAGTGTAAGTGAAAGTGAGAGCGTGTGTTTAAGGAGTCTATAAGCGTGTTAAATCAGATGCTGCTGGGCGTGTGCTCTCGTCTCAGTCTCGTGCCGTACTCCTCAGCTTAAAATCTCCAATCTTAAATTGGACCAATGAATTATTTAACCGCACCATCACCCAAAACTACAGAGTTCCTGATCCCTTTATTTTGGTTCAGAAGTCTTCTTGCAGTGCAGGGCTTTCAAAGCAGCCTCTTTAGTTGACAGAATATACTCATGCATTATTCATGCAGCTGAACGACTGGGAGCGGAAAATGCCCATCCACCCCAGCCTGCACACCCACGCATGCGTACACATAAGAGATCACCTCAACAGACGAAGCGTCGCGATAAACAATGCTGACCTGAGCACCAACAGCCTCTCGGCTGTGCTCTTCTGTTGAAGGGATTGGTGATTCAAATAACATTTTTAGATTTGAAGCCGTACAGAGCAGAAACAAGAGGCAGGTCGAAACAATGGGTCAGTTTGTGTTTATATAAGAGAATGCTGGGATACTGATATAGATATTATATATTTATGTGGTACTAACTACAGTACAAGCATAATTATGTGAGTTACATTGTCATTGACAAAACCTTGGACACAATCATTTGCTGTAGAACTCAAGGTAACATGAGCTTTTTGAGTACATGTACAATTACATTTCATAGAGAATTTTTGTTTTAATTTTTTTAATCATTTCGGTTTCAGGAAGTGTGAACCAGAAAACGAGTGAACAGGAACTAAGACGGTCAAGCTTTCAAAATAAAGTAAATGAATGCACCATTAAAAGCGGCCCATACAAGTTATCCATTATATTACAAGTTGTATTGTTCCCCAGCACAATGTGTCCAAGTCTGAAAACGTGAACATTTCAGTTTTGCCCTCCAGAAGAATTTGAATATAAATACACAATTCATATGGACCATTTTTTGTTAACTTTATGGTGTTTTTCTGTCATTTTTTTGGAGCTTGGCAGCCCAAGTCTCCAAAACCTTTTTTATTCTATGGAAAAGCGCAGCACGGACATTTGCGTGTAACCAAAGAAAGAAAAACATACGTTTGGAACAAGAGTTTGAGTATATGATGACTCCTTTCATTATCATTTTTGGGTCAATGATTCTATAATTTAAAGAGACCAGAAAGGCTCCCCTCTGGAGTCTAAAACAGCTTTTTAAGTCACATGACAAAACTGCAACAGCACTTTTAACCAGCAGATGGTAGAAGTGGCCATGAGTGTAAAACTACCAGGGAACATTTGGATTATTTCTTATTTTTTGGATTATTTGAAGTATTTCTGCTGTGTGTCGTCTACTTGGATCACAATGTTCCTAATGTTCCTAAAAGGACACAAACACATTAATGAACTGACTGAAGGACTTGGTAATTTAGCAACCAAACTCACTGTTGATTTCTCATAAACCCACAGAACTTCAGTTGCCTTTATGACCTTCAAACCAAGCAAAGAGCTTAACATTGTCTCTCGCAGTCCAATGCAGGACAACAGACTCCTCTCAACACACAAAAATCAAACATTATGATACTTCAAGAAATGTATCTGAAATAGCTGCTTTAACAGACAAACTCTCCTTCTCCCTGTTAGAAAAACACAACTATACACAAACACCCTTTCCTGGATCCAAACACCAGCTGTGTAGAAACAGCTCCACTCCTTTTATTGAGTTCAGCTCTACTCGCACATGTGAGAGTCATTCAGATCAGCACATTCCTCAGGACCCTCCCTTTGCATATCTCTCTCAAGACATGATACGTCACTGCAAACCACTGCCAGACATCACTTGCACAATAAATCTCTCGCTTCTCCTCATGCAAACGAATCTTAGCCAACATGTCACTCAGAGCATAGCTGAAGTTTTCCAGGACATCCGCACTTCCCTGCTAAACATGTAAAAAGCAGTATGTCAAATGAGTTATGACACAGTAACCAAACAGGTATAAAGAAACGGTTTAACAAGAAAATTATTTTTGCAGTTTCTGTTAGTATGTCAGAGGTCAAAGGACAAAGCCAACACGGCAGGTTCAGTATGCACAGGAATAAATTATACCAGGGTCAATGACATACAATCGTGTGATTTAAAAAAAAAAAAAAAAATACCAAGATAAAATAGTTTATTTAAACTAGTTCTTAGAAGTGTATTCCTGTAGGGTTTTTTTTGGTTTTGAAAAATAAATTAATAAAATAATGACTCTTTCCATAATTTTTTTTTTTTTTAAATCTCTAGTACAATTTCATAAATTTACTTTTTTTTTTTTCTGGAATACAAGTAAGTGTTCACATTTTGATCATCATTACCAAAATGTTTTTAAGGGTTTTCAAGGTAAATAGTATTTAAAAAAACGTCTATCATTGATTATTAATTTTGAAACCTTAAATTACATTTTTACCACTCAAAAAAAAAAATTATAATATTTTTTTTATTCATTTTAATTTATTAGTTAAAACACGCTCCAAGTCAAGGTGTATCCAAGTCACTGTATATATGAACTGTATTTCTAATGTTTTTTAAAAATAAATTAATAGATAGTCACGTACCCCTAAAACCCTGCATATCTAAAGAACATACTTCATCAACAACAGAGACAAATTCTTTATCAAATTCAGTACATGCTACGAAAAGTACACACATTTTTAGCTCACTGTACTCAAATGACAGCACAAGGAAATGATAGCCAGAAAAAAAAGCACGTGGGACACATTCCACTGAACCGTGCCTCCAACACCTTCCCTCCCTCAACAAAAAATAAATAAAACACCCAATCAGGTTCTGCCACCCGAACTTGATCACTCACTATCAGAAAGACACTGGAGCGGAGCTGCAGTTTATCTAGAGGGTTTGCTGCTTCTGACGCACTCACCTTGTGAAGTTCAATGGTATTGATCCACTGCTGCCGGAGCAAAGGATGTTCAGCCCTCAGGTACCAGATGCTGTCGTTCACACTGATGTCAAAACGGCATTCGTCAAACTCATGAGGCTGAAAAGAAAGAGAACATCAAAAACAAGAACATATCATAACAACGAACATGCTGGAAAATGGAAAAGGTTTATGGGCCAGGTTTATTCAAATCTGTCTGCCATTATGTTTTTGAAGCACCTTTTCCTGCTGTTCCTGATAAACAACTCCTTGCCACCACAACATAGATTAGCACCACTGAATAGGTCACTGAAAATCTCACACTTTTACAGATGGCAGATAACAGTAAAACAAAAACTGCAGACCGCCTCACACACAAACTAGGGGAAACCACCAGCTATCTCAAAACCAGCTATTGTAAGCAGTGCACAAATGATCCACAGTTTGGAACTTACATCTTCACCAAAGCACAATTTTGCCAGATTGCCATTTTGTTCGTAATTAGCTACTACAGTATATGGAGATTTTTATTAATCTAAATGAGCCAACTGGTCAACTGCTAAGAAGCTGCACTGAACACTTACATACAATGACATATGACTGTCAGTTCCATTATTGAAGACAACCGAAACCATTATTAATTTAATTTAAATAATAATTAGTTCATTAAAACATACACACACACACTATCCGGTGTAGTATTTTTTTCCCATGCATTGCACAGCGGACTGTAAACATACTTTGTAGTAAGTGTTTTCAGCAGGTGTAGTGGTTAGTACTAGGTATAACTAGTAATGGGAGTGGTTTGTTGTCTTTTGGATACAGACAGATGGATTTTTAAGTGATCTGTAGAATAGCTGTTATCAGAGACAGAGCACTGATCCAGGCCAGAACTGGGCTGCTGAATTCAATCAGTGTTAGAGGAACATCTGTTATTATCAGATCATCTCCGTTTTCTCCTCCTCCAAACACTGAAATCAACAGAATACAGACATTCCAGATCTGATCGGCTTCAAAGTCTTCCAGCCTTTCGAAGCCTGGTTTCAGAGGCATTATTCTTCCACTCCTATTTGATCATGTGTGCAGTCAGTGTTTGTAGAGGTTTATTCAGACAGAAGATCAAAACTGGATTCTAAAACAATCTTTTAGATCCTGATCTACATATAACTGTCTGTGATCTTTAACAGCAGCCCCTTTAGACCAAGGTGACTTTTTCAGAGCAAAGAACATCACCTAGAAAACACTACAAAGCTCTCAAGGCCAAGAGCAATGAATGAAACTAGGGGCAGTACTTTTCAAACAGGTTCTTTCTTTACACATACCCAGTTTTATTGGAACAGGCAAAGCAAGGACTGCTCCCAGATCACCTTTTTCGCAATGAGATATCTGATATGTGCCGTCACAGGATGTTCCTGCAGTTCTTCTAATCCTCAAAACTAATTCAAATCACTCAGTACCAGAACAATGTAGTAATAGTGTGTCAGACAAAATGTGCTACAATGCAGCTTTGTTGGACATTTCCTTGTAGTCGTACTGCCAAAACTTCTGCACTTGAAACAGCCTGCACTACATGCAGAACCCCAGCTCATAGACATACACCAATATACGGAAATTATAATTTGATGACTTCTCTTTTTATTTTATTAAAAAAAAAAAAAAAAATTCACACATGACTGGGATAAAGTTTTTCTTGACTTTGTGGGAATACATACAATGCATTGCTTTAAGAGAAAATATAATCTTTCTGGAAAAAACAAACAAACATTAAAGAATCAACTGGCCCAGTAACAAAGAAAAGTGGAAATTTATCACTTTGTACAAAAAGTAACCTCTGAAATGTCAAGTCATGTGCATTTCTAAAGCACTTAATACAATGCAGATCAGAGCTGGGCGGTATACCGGTTCAAACGGTAGCCTAAACCGGTTTGAATTGCGCAAACGGTATGAATTTTTCAAAAACCGGTATACAGGTAGTTACAAGTGCCTAAGCAACGTACACAGCGTCGTTAATTGAGAGGAGATCCCTGTTAACTGCATACACTTCTGACTAATGATTGGAAAACTTTTAGAACTATTAATAAAACACAACTAATTTGTTAACGGGCAAATAAACCAACTGCAAACGGCCGTTAACAGAAGCCTGAAAGACGGACGCAAAAAGAAAATACTGTAACAGGCAGAACTCACTTCACCATGCACGAAATATTGGGAAGAAAATCCTAAATACTGAACTGGGGCTGAGGGGTTTATGTGAATGTATCTGAGGGGAACTGACTGTCTTCAGAAAAGTTTAGATGGTATTTTCGTTTCATCTTACCTCCATATAATGCATAATATTAATAACATTAATGTAGCATTTAAAAGCGCAGCGCTGCTTTGTTTACAGCGGTATCCAAGGAAACACTGTATCGCAGCTGTTCCATAGCGCCACCTGCGGTCAGAAGAGAGTGAATTTGGGTCTCTTTCAGCCTGTCTGCCGTTTCGGTCTCCTTCACAATCACAATCATGTTATCATATCACAAAGCTAAGGTCAGAGCATCAAATTTACATCAAAAACTGCTCATGCTAGCAGGTTTCTTTGGATCGTGATTAAAATGCAGTGGTTCTGCAACGGTTTCACACATTCTGATTAATATAAAGGCATAGTTAGGGGGGAAAAAATGTGATACATATTTTTGGTCAAACCGCCCAGCACTAAAGCAGATTGTTTTAATCCAGCTTCACAGTAATAAATAGGAAACTAACAGTGTTAATGCTGCAAAGTTCATCAATAATCATCTTTTAAGCCACATTATTTATAATGATAATTCCATAAAGTATTCAGATGTGGTTTTGCAGGATGTTTAGTGTGGATGACACTAGGATGTGTCTGTTCAAAGTAGTGGGGTACCTTTGTACTTTCTACTCAACCTCATCTTCTGCTTTGTCCACCTTGAAACAAGAGAAACCCCCAAAACAAGTACAACATCTTCCCCGCTGACAGTAGCAGACGGATAAACGCTGCATGTTGAGCAGCAAGCATTACGTCTCAAATATTTTCACACTGTGGTACATGTCAGCTCTTCACACCACTGTGAAGTCAAGATACTGTAGTCAAGCTAAGCCCCTGATAATCATACAGATAAACATGACAGGACGCTCTACAGATCAGATCAGCCTTACCGTGATGACAGCCTTGCCGAGACAGATGGACCCTCTACAGCCGAACTCCTTCTCATCTGCTGACCTGTAGTAACTGAGAATATTGCCCTTCAGCACAATCCAGCGGTCCTGCCATCCATGAATGTAGTTTGTCCACTGAAAATGAACAGAGATAGTTATTCATATCATGCGGCTTACAGTTATCTCTTCAAGTACTTGCAACATAAAGATGAATCCCTCCTGAGGGTTAAAGGCTTCAAAGTTCAGCAGGTGACTTTAACTGAACATTACCCAAACTACAATAACTAATTGGGTTTATTCAGTATACATTTCTTAACATAACTTATAAGTGTATAAACTTATGCTTTCAAAAAAGAGGTTAAAGAGAAAAATATAATGCATACATATACATATATATATATATATATATATATATATATATATATATATATATATATATACACACATACATATAAAAATTACCTAAAATATAAAACAAATCAAACATTGACTTACTCTCACTCCTTCAAAAAGAAAAAATAATAATAAAGCTTTCCCTAATAGTAGTAAATAAATTACTTCAAATATGAAAGAAAAATATAACTTGTACTGTAAGTGCCAAATGTATTGACGTACTTTTTCACAAAAAGATATGTAAAAATTAAGGTTTTCCCTGAAAAGTGGAGTCATAGCCAATGACTGCTATTTTGTTGCCGAAATAATCATCTAAACATAAAAGACATCAGCTTAGTAGTTGGATCATCACAAAAAAGCGATTAATTTATGTCAGGAAGCAACTACATGCTCTAATACGTTACGATACATTTCTATATTTATATTTTAGACTACACTCATGGCCAAAAGTTTTGGCAGTGACATAAATGTTGTGTTTTGCAAAGTTTGCTGCTTAAGCTGTTGTGGTGTTGATTCACATCGTTTCTAGATTATTGTGTAGAGTGCTCAGATGCATTTTAAATAATTGCTAAAAGCTTCATTAATAAATGAATAAAATAAATCAATAAAAGCCTTTAAAACTTGATATCCTTATCATTGTTTTTCAGTATACCATTTACTGGTTTGCACTCTATCTGCCATATGCCTTGTGCTTTATATATATATAGATATATTTTTACATTTTACCTTATTTGTATAGTTGTATTTTGTATTTAATCTGTACCTATCTGTATTTATGTTATCTGTATGCACCAAGGGTCTGAGAGTAACGCAATTTAAATTCTCTGTGTGTATGTGCTGTACATGTGGAAGAATTGACAATAAAGCAGACTTGACTTGAACCATGTGGGAAAATAATCCACAAATACTGAAGCAGCAAACTTTGCAAAAAACAAAATTTGTCACAGCCAAAACTTTTGGCCATGATTGTATTTAGTTTTTAATGGAGTGTACTGCGATTTCATATATGATCTACTTTATAACGCTCATTACAATGTCATTTAGAACCTGTATATCTATTGAATTTACAATAAACGCTACTAAAATGTATTCACACTTCTTAGCTTGAATGAAAAAAAAAAAAATCATAAAATGTTGTAATCAGTAACTTCACCACGGCTAGTTTTGACATGCCTGAAATCGACGATTTTAGGATTTATGAGGGAAGTTATACTGGCTCGAGAACCGCTCGAGTCAGAATCGTTTCGAGCGGTTGGCACAAAACGGTTCACCTGATTCACTGCAACGTAGACCGTATCGTTTCAGTCGGACATCGCTCGTATGTTACTGATTGCAGTGGTCGGGCAAACACGCGCAGTCTCAAAACTTCCAAAAAGTTGCGACGTTTCAGTCACATATAAACAAACAGAAGTAATTCACTAACCTTCATTTCCACAAAACCAGTCCCAAATACTGTTGCACACTAAAAAACGCGTTTAAAAGTGTAGTGTTTTACAGTACTCTTCTGTTTAACGTTACCTTAGTGAGCGTGCCGCCGAGCTCGTCCAGCAGCTCTATCTCCGGGTCCAACTCCTCATCTGAACCCGACGAGCTGCAGTCCGACATCAGGAACAATTATGAAAAAAAAGTCCGCAGTCGTCCTGTTTTTAATTTTACTAACGTTAGATCGCGTTCTAACTTAAAACGCCTAAACAACAACACTAGCTCCGAAGTCGCTTAAGGTCTGATGTAAACAGCGCCAGGTGTGAAAGCCCATCCTACTCGAGTAGCAAACATCTGATCAAACACGGGACGACACGCAGCGACGAGCTCGTCTTCAAGTCTGGGATCCTCACGTGACCCGGGCTGCTATAGAAGTCAAACATCAATACTGCGCGTCTACAGCAACAATGTTGTCTGCTGTTGCTTGTACACACACGTTTCACGATTCTCTTCTGGGTTTGAAAGTGTTGGGCTTTTTATGTCACCCCCCTTCGGTAGTGCGAAGTATTACATAAACTATGTTCCATCACCACTTGTTGATTACCTTTGGGAATTTGCTAAAATCCTAAAACACGTACGAAAACAAACATAATGATCAAAAACCATAATCATATTTTTGGACGCATTGTATTTTTTGGAGATAACTTGTAAATACCATGGTAAATGAATACAATTATTTAAATCCAAAAAAGGTACCATCATATTATTATCTAGTAGTTGTGGAACACCAGCAAGATCTAACAAAAACACATAGAACAGACCGAAACTTATGAAAACACTTCCGGGTTATAATTTGTCCCAAAATTACAATAAGAAATTATATTTTTGCTGAAAGGAAAAGCTTACTTGTACCGCTACACACACACACACAATATATATATATATATATATATATATAGTAATATTGTATTTGTTCAAATATTATTAATATTAATATTAAATATTTTTATATTATTTTTCAGGTATTTTTATTACCTGAATTATGTAGCACTTTGTGTCAACTTTTAAATGTGCTATTTGACTTGAAAAAAACTAAACGAAACAAAAATCCTACCAGTTTCTAAGGGCAGGGCCATTATTTAAATTATTAAATCCAAATAAAAATAATATATTTTAAGTTATTTTACAACTAGAGTGCATCTGTAATAATTATAGTAAGCTCTTTATGGGGCAAACTATGTTTCAGGTACATTGGGTGGCAAGCCTCGACTTATACAGATTACATTGTTCTTTTGTTTTAAACAGGAACATGAATCATGTCTTGCTTGTGCTGATCATTGACAGTTACAAATCTGATGGTCAATCCAACCCTAATAGCCACTCCTCAATATCTCTCTCATAGGACTTGGCATCCTTTTGCCAGTCAATATGCCATCGCAGGTTGGCTATGACCTGGGAGTAACTGTCTCCTAGGCTTTGCTTCCATTCCAGAAACTGTTGCTTATTGTAGCTGTGAACAGCTTGGGAGACACTGGGGTAGTCCACAATTGTGCGTAACAGCTTGTCCAAGTCCTGACATACATCAGGGAAATGTGATGCAACATTTTTCAATTCTGATTCATCTTTGGACAAGTCTATGTGGAGAGAACATTGAAACCAGTTACTTAAAACAGTTATATATAACATGGACATCCAGGGGCGCGGGAAGATGCTTTCGGTTGGGGGTGCTGTGTGTGTCCGTGTTGGGGAGGGGGAGGTTGGTGCTAGCGTCACGTGTTCATGAGGATTAGGCTAATCATCCCATATAGAAAACATCACAAGTAAAATTGTATCATGTTTATAAAGATAAACATGGGTTTATTATAGCCCACTTACAATTTACATTTCAGAGATCATTACAAATAAATTATTAAATGCTAAAACTGAATAAATGTAAAATGAACAAACTTGGCGCTGCATTTGCAACCATGTGAAAACAGGGGGTGCTGCAGCCCCCTCAGCACCCCTACTTCCCGCGTCCCTGGGGACATCACATGCCGGTTATGCAGAATACTATGGCAAAAGATGATATATGTTTTATTACACATCATCATCAGCAGTGCTATCATGAGAAGAAACTCACTAAAGAGTTGTGGGGGAATGGTCAATCCATCTGCATATGTGATGTACTTCCACTCGGCGATCCTCAGCATATATGTGGAGGCGTTCGCATTGCAACCATGATATTCACTGAGCACCCAGCCGGGATGAGGCTCTGCTGACTGAACGCTGACCCCAGAAATCATAGGGATCAGTGAGTGACCACTGAGACCCCCTGGCTGTGGAACACCAGCAAGATCTAACAAAAACATATAGAGCAGATGGAAACCAATGAAAACATTATATACACAAACATTACATATATATATATATATATATATATATATATATATATATATATATATATACGCAACCATTACTCCAGTCTTCAGTGTCACATGATCCTTCAGAAATCATTCTGATATGCTGATTTGGCGCTCAAGAAACATTTCTTATTTTATTCTTATTATTAATGTTGAACACAGTTGTGCTGCTTATTATTTTTGTGGAAACTGTGATACTTGGGCTCATCTGGATTCTTGAGCTCAAAAGAACAGAGTTTATTTGAAATAGAAAAGTTTAAAATTTTTTAAATGCCTTTATTGTTACTTTTGGTCAATTTTTATATGTCCTTGCTAAATAAAATACAAAATCTTACCCACTTGTTATGTTTATGGGCTGAAGTATGACTTTTTTTTTTTTGGCTAAGATTCACCCAAATACCAAGCCATGCTTTATTTTAAATAACTGAACCTCAGCTTATAACACCACATTATACTAATACTAGCGGTGCAATCAGTTCCCAGCCTTACCAAGCACAGTGGGATAAATGTCCACTAGTGATGCAGGTAGACTGATTTCAAAGCCAGACTTCACTCCTGGGCCCATTATAAGCAGAGGGACATGAGAGCTGCCCTCGAACATGGACATCTTATAGAACTGCCTGTGTTCCATGGCTAGATCCCCATGATCCGAAGTGAACAGTACGACTGTCCTGTTCAGTAAGCCAGTGTCTCTGAGAGCAGCCATCACCTCACCTACAGACACAAAATCACAGTATATCATTACATCAAACCCAGTGACAAAACAGCACTTAAACATGGATCTGGCTGCTCACCCAGCATGCTGTCAGTTTCAGCACACATGGCATAGTAAAAGGCTCTAATGTTTCTGATCTCTTCTTTTGTGAAGTGGCCACTGCAATTTTTGGTGAAAGTGGAGTAGTAATCCACAGGGTGCATGTCTTCAACCTGCAACCACTTTGGAACAGACACTTGATCATAAGAAACCTTTGAGAGAAAACACAATCATTGTCAGAGTACCTCAGATTAACTACTGCTACAGATAAACTGCCACCGTGAGACTGACTTTTCATTTTAGTTTAAGTCTTAGTCATTTTGTCATGTAATTTTCTTATTACATATTTTTTAATATTGCTATATAGCTTTAATTAGTTAAAGTTTTAGTAAATTAACAAAGTTATTTTATTTCAGTTCTTTTTTTAGTTTTGACCTAATATTTATATTTTATTTAATTTTAGCTTTATTTTAATTACAGAAAACAGCTCTTAATAATTTGAGTTTTAGAATCCCTAGCAATGCCCCTGCCACATAAATTCACTATGGTTGTGTTAAGTCTTCAGAAACATTAATTAAAAAAAGACGACGACATGAAACGGCAGAAACACATTGATGAGCAAATTATATAATATTTGATGGTATATGTTTGGAACTGTTATAACTACAAAGTGGACAAAAAGGTTTTTTTTTTTTTACTTTTGTTTTCAATTTTTTTTATTTTATTTTGTCTGTCACTATTAAACATTTTAATTTAACTGGCCAAGATCTCAGATCGAATTCTGCCATTCTATTTAGAAAATAAAGGGAATAGCTAAACAGTGTGCAGATTAGTTTCCCTCTGAAACTAAACAGACTGCGTGGAGATTTCAAGTCTTGTTCAGTTTCTGATTCTTAGATTCAAATCCAGTCCAGTGAAAAAATCTTAAATGTTTTAATACTCCAATTCAATTAAGATTTTAAAATGTACAGGTTATTCATGTCTCCATTAAATCAGACAAGGTAACCTGCCTTGTTTAGCCAATACGGGGAAGTGCGGAAGGTGGAACCCCCGGCTGTGGGTCCCAGGGAGTCTGTGCGGTACGGGTGAGGGAGATTCAGCCCCACATATAGTGCAAATGGCTGGGCGAGAGACACAGCCGTGTGTTGGATCCACTGGACCGCAGCATCAGTGACGTTCCAGTCTTTAGTCATCACCCTCTTTGTGGATGCATCGCCCACCAGATCTGTGACCGGACGGCCCTCTTGTCTCAGCAGGAATGGAACGTCTCTGGTCCACGCCTCCACACGATTACTGAACAACAGAGAGGTTCCAGACGTCAAAACGGTATATTTGTTTCATAATTTTCAATACATGCTAAAACAGCATATTAGAATGATATCTGGGATCATGTGACACAGAAGACTGGAGTAAAGGCTACTGAAAATTCAGTTTTTATCACAGAAATGAATTACATTTTAAAATATATCCAAATAGAAAGCAGTTCATTTAAATAGTAATAATATTTCACAATATTAGCATTTTACTGTGTTTACTGTAATACAGCCTTGGTGAGATGTATTTCAAAGACAATGAAAAATCTGGCCAACCCACTTTCGAAATGAAAGTGTATATTTGAGTGTCCAAATACATTTTAGGGGCTACACAAAAGTCACCTGACAGAGTGATGTCCTGACGTGTAGTCTAGTTTCCCCATGCTATGAGTGTGGTACCCACTCTTTCCTAAGCGGTCCATCCATGTGGTGGCATTGGGCTCAAGACATTTATAGTTGTTCCAGGCCTGAGTCAAATGAATAAACTGACCACTCCACATAGCTGCCAAAACAAATCAAGATATTCATCTGATTTCTACAGTGCATGCACACAACCATTTTGGTACACAATAGATATCAATATGCAGAGGCTGACTAATACTATACCTGCCCTAGAAGGACAGCAGATTGGTGAATTAGTGTACAAGTTAAGAAAAACAGCACCCATTCCCCTCATATAATTGATGTAAGGCAGCTGTACAACTTTATTGCCTGGAGAAAAAGTTAACCTGCCATCCTTCAGAAATAAGAAAACAGAAGTCAGACAACACAGATTCTGTGTCATAAAACCTGGTGAGCCGCCTTCACAAGCTTTTGCTTTCTAGTTAGGCAGCTCTCTAGGGTTTGGAAGACAGCTCAGTAATTCTGCAAAGTTAAAGTGACTGAAAAAACGTGTAAATAGTCACCCTTGAGAAGTTATTTGGTTTATTATAGTGTAACGTGAGTGACTTACGAAGGCATCAGACATGAGCATGACTAGGTTTGGTCTGTCACGTGATGTCCAGTTCAGAGACATGCAGTGCGCGTTCATATGAAGAATCAACAGCACTAACACACGGAACAGCAGCATGTTTCTGCATCCAGAGCGATACCAACGACTTTTAAAGACGATGTAGATGAAGGTTTGACTAGTCGTAAAAACCTCGAGCGAGATGCTCGGTCTGCATATGTCATAGAATCGCACTATCAGCTGACTTGTCCATTTTACACATAACACCAGAAAGCCGTACTTTGTAGGCTTAGTTTAGCTATAATCCGTAATATATGTTTGTTTACAGAAATCGCTTCTTCTTTTCCTTTTCCGTTAACAATCAGGTACATACCGCCACCTATTGGACAAAATACAATACTGCTGCTGGTAGACAAAATGAGTATCCCATGAAGAAAGGCCCTGTTTGTTACATAATATCATCAGCTTGAAAATTCAGCTTTGCCATCATGGGAATAAATTCGATTTTAAAGTATATTAAATTAATAAATTCGAAATATATAAGCACTGAGCACCAGAACAGCCAGACACAGGAACAGTTTCTTCCCTCAGGCCATCCATCTCATGAACACTTGACAATAACCGTGGAACACACACTATTTATTCACTCATACACTTATTTATCTAACACACATACTCAGTCTACACCTCAAATTTGCACATAATATTCAGTACCTGTACATACAAAAACGCGCTATTGGAATAGCCCTGCACATACAACCTTTAAGTTATATATTTTTATTCCTTATTTACTTGTTCTATTTTAATTTTTATTATCTGTGTTTTTTGTTCTGTCGCTGTCATTCTGTTACACTGTGGAAGCTTCTGTCACGAAAACAAATTCCTCGTATGTGTAAACACACCTGGCAATAAAGCTCATTCTGATTCTGAGTTCCCTTTTTTAATAAAATACTATCTACAATAAAATGAAATGTTTTGTGACATGCAGTTAGTATAGTAACATGATTGTCTCTTTCTTTACAGAGCCAGATTCAGTCTTAAATGCATAGAAAGGTGGGCCACAGCTCATTGTATAAAGGGAAAACAAATCATCTTGTTATTACTTGATTAAAATAATACAGTAGAACAGTATTTTTAAAAGGCAGATGAAGAGAATTTAATTGAAGCAATTCAAGTACATGAAATGTACAGGTGTAAACACAGCAACATCCAGATTAACAGTTATTTCTACAGAAACTACTGCCAGATCCTAGACAACCCATTTTTCTGTTCTCAGATCAAATTTTTTGACGAGACCCTCCCCGATGACGTGGAGATCCTGCAGGATGGCCTCTACATTTGGCACGGTGGTTGCCACACCGTCATTCACCTCCACACGACGGGCATTCATTAAAGATGTCTGAGAACAGAGAAAATCAGAAGTAAGAAGGTGCCATAAATCTTAACTGTAACTCAATTCACTTAAATTCTGCCAACCCTACTCAGTGTCATAGTAAATAAAAGCTCAAAATAAAATTGAGAAACCTTAAACGGTTTCGGCTCAAAGGCAGCTGGCTTCCACAGCACTGCGATCACGGTTCCGCAATAAGGGTCATACAAAAATAAAGCCAAATCTCCAAATGCTTCCTAAAAATCACAAGAGAACTGGTATAAGACGCATCTAATTTACAAGGTATTTTAAGTCTAACAGGGCATAATGGGAAAAAAAATCAGTAAAAGTGAATTAAAATCCCCACAAACCCTGAGTTCAGACAGATACAGTCGGACTGGATCATAGTCATCATAAGCCTCCAGAGGAGGTCGAAATGCCACCTAGAAACAAAGGAAACAGTGAGGTTAAATACAAAAAGATGACAGCTGCATACATTTGCATAATACAGGTTAAATACAGAGGAACTGACCCGGATGTCCTGCTTTTGACCAGAGTCAAGCTGAGTCTCTAAAACATGTAGACTTTCTGCTGCCAACATGACGGCACACTGGAGCATCTATATGTTGGAGACAACATGAGTACATACTGGTAAAAAATGTATAGCCTGAATGCACTGTAAGTCGCTTTGGATAAAAGCGTCTGCTAAATGCATAAATTATTATTTTTTTAATGATAACATCACTTATGTTCATACACACTGTACATATAACTAATCTGTATTAGAATGTGAGAATATTGGATCTACAAACCTGCACAGAAGGAGCCTCTTTAGTCCAAACGGAGACCTTCTTGTCATTATGAGTGACTATGAACATGCTGGGAAGAGATTCCCTAGAGGCCACAAAGTCATTCTTTATATCTGTGTGTTCAGCAGCTGAAACATAAAAGCTACTAGTCAATGTGTTAGATCTGTGTCGACTAGTCATGAATCAAATGACTTCAGTTGTGCTTGTTCTTCACACGATGATAACAGGAGGACATCTCTAACATCTCTTGTCACTACTGTTTTTTTGGGTCAGTAAATTTTTAAGGAAATCAATACGTTTATACAGCAAGGCTCCATTAAATCAAAATACACAGTTCTGAAAAAATGCATCATGGTTTAAAAAAAAAGTATTAAACAGCATAACTGTTTTCAACATTGATAATAATAAGAAATGTTTCTTGATCACCAGATCAGCATCTTAGACTGATTTCTGAAGGATCATGTGACATTTTAAAAGTCTTTTGAACGGTAGTGTATATTACAAAAACATGTTACAAGCAAACCAAAACTATAAGTGACTGGGACGTCACTGTGTTTTGCGCCATTCATTATATGAATCTGTCAGTGGACTCAAGAACGTTTTCCTTCCCCATCCATGCAGACTTTCCAGAAACAGTAAATACAGCAGAATCTGCGTTTATATAAAGTAACCACTGACTAGTTGACAACTTTTCTGAAAGTAGTAAAAATGGTTAGACGCACAAGCCATAAAAGGCAACGGTGAAATACTCAAGGTGAAGCTTACCTGTGAGAGTTTCCCATTGAGGTTGACTATCGGGATTGTTTTTCCAGTCAAAAGTGGAAAGCAAATGAAGGAAGCGAAGGAACCCCACCTGAGGAGAGCTGTGAAGAGGTGCGGTGTCACTGTATATGTATACCATACAATGATGAATACATGAGTCAGAGGGCCAAATTACCTTGGTGGAGTGAAGGGAGCAGGATGTTGGAAGAGTGACGGCCACCAGCAGAGCAGCTGCTTCCTCTCGGATATCTTCCAACAGGAACTGAGATGCCAACCAGTGTTTAGCCAGGCGGCACACAACACCAAAATGCTCATACTGCTGATGGAGCCTAACATGCAACGTGTCAAGGTGTACATTTATCTAAACAAGCCACTTGCCAAGACAAAGCTGAGTGTGTTCTGCATGTTTATATATGTGCTGTACCCATGCAAGGTGCTGGTTAGGAAAGGTTTGTGCAGAGTCTCCAGCTCCAGCGCCTGGGCCTCAGCGTTGTCCCTGTAGATCAGCATTCCCTCAGGGGTCAGGCTTTCCCTTAGGATCTGCGGTTCTCTGTGATACGGATGGGATTCGGAAGACTAGCCCATCCTGAATGGATGAAGGTGAAATTATGTTGATTGTGCTTGTAACTTCAGCTCGACAGCATATTACTAGCATCATAAATGTGAGAAACAACAGAAACATGAATGAATGCACATTACCTTCCACACATCCAGGTAGGTGGGTGTGGCATGACATTTGTATTTGTGTTGTTTGCACAGCAGTTCGCCCAAGCAGATGTGAAAGGCTGCTTTAACATGGCGTATTGCCATGTGCTCACTGGGCCATTTTCCACTTCCCTTCATATGAACAATGACTAGAGAAACAAAAGAGACATGTGGGGATGAAAGATAACAGCATATTCAAATAAGTCATATCTGTGGAGCTGCACTCAAAACATAATAAACTTCAACCAAACCAGAGTGCTGCAGGAATTAATCCTAAATCCCGGAAACAAGTTGGCATTTTTTTTGGCACTTCTGCTTCCATCGTCCCAAAGTCAATGGATTTTTAATGGGTTTTTGTTTAAACGCCTGAAATAAAGTCTCAAGACATCTTCACATTTTATTCTACGACATAAAGACCTGAATCAGCTTTCAAGACAAAAGCTTTAATAGCCTTGTTATTTCTATGCTTTCATTCTTGCAAACTATTCGAACTCAAACTTTCCAACTTGTCTTTTAATCTTTATATGAAATCTACTTGTCAGAAGCTTAGTGCCGGATATGTTAAGGTCATTCGACTGTGTTGTTATTCATATCCTAACTTTAGCTTTTTACTTCTACCAATTGTATTTAGCTTTCAAAATTCATAAAACGTGTGTTCAGTTGTGAAAATTATGGATGAACAAATTTTGTAAGAATTATAAACTTTTACTGGTCACAGAGATTTTCGGCAATAATCCAAAAGCCCAAATTATTTTAGATTTTTTTGTTGTTGAGGGAATCAGGGTGATGCTAACTTCTGCTAAGATTTATTGACTCATGTTGTTCCAAACCAATATGATTTTCTTCTGTGGAACATGTAAGGAGAACTTTTAAAGTATATCTATTTTATATCATAGAATTATGAAAAACTATGCCGTTTTGATGCGTTGATGCAGTAAAAAGAAAAGTCTGAAATGCATTACCTTTTATAGGGGTGATGTAATAAGGGCAAGGTTTATTTTCCTTTGGCACTAATCCAAGATGGTTCTTCTTTCTGTCAAAAAACACAAGGAACTGGTGGGAAAACCTGCAGACGTAAATGAATATATCCCACAACTCAATATAGCCAAGGAGGTGGCTGACCTGTGTGTATCTTAAGGCCTGGTGGGCACCCTGCACTGATGTGATAGACAGTGGCAGACCCTTTAACTGCCAGAGCTTCTTGCTCAGATCATTGTAAGACTGAACCACCTTCAGACTCTCCTCCTCTCCTGTAGTATGGATCTGGGGGACAAAAACACACCATGAACTTGTGCAGATGAAGCAAAACCTTTACCATTTAATGAGTAACACATTCACTTCTATGAAGTACCTCTTTGCCAACTTTGATGACGATATCCAGCGGTCCACCAACAAATCTGATGCATGATTTAGGGATATCTGCATGACTAGAATGAAAGAAAATAACAAATAAAATGTTTTGTTTCTATGAAAATGTAGTTAATGGAAAAATCTGTCAAGGAAAAGCTTAGAAAATGAAACGGAACAAAAAAAAATTATGCATGCAATAAAAAAATAACTAAAATGTTCCACAGTACCGCCTTAAAATTAATATTCAGTTTGATTCTGATTTACAAGTTTTCAATTCATGTTGACTCCAATTGAATTAGATTCTGACTGTATCAGTGGCATCATTCATATCAGTGTTAAGTATTTAAGTAATTTATATGCTATTCTGCAGGTTTTATAAAAGGAAAATTAAAGAACCTTTTTTTTTTTTTTTACATTTGCATCTTAAGTAAATGTCTCTTGATTTAAGGATGTTTAGATATTTGTATTGGGAAACAAAAGTACTGAGGAAGATTAATTTTTGGTAATGCATGCAACAATTAATTCCATAACTTGAATTTAAGCCTTTCTGCTCTGATTTCTGAGACTTTTGAACACCTGCAGAAACCCTGTTATTAATATTTTGAATTGAGCTTTTTTATTTTTAGTCATTTTTGTTTTAGTAATTGTTATGCGCTTTTTTATATTTGTATATAATTTATTTTTATTTCACTTTTAGTCATTTTTTGTAAAAGTTTAGTCAACTTATTTTATTTCAGTTAGTTGTCAAGGCAACACCTCAACTCATTTCATTCATTTTCACCTAAAATGTATATTTTATTAAATTTATTTTTAATCATTTTACTTTTAGTTAACAAAAGTAACACTTTCATATAAAAAATTTTTAAGATAATGCTATGGTACATTACTTTCAACAGCTATTTACTAAATCGAATAACAACCAAACAACTGCTCTGAGGACACTAACTGAAATGAACTTTACTTTAAAGTAAACTTGAGTATTGACTAACACTTTTAATACATCTTTAGAGAGTGTATTCAAGTTAAGCAATGTAATGGCCAAAATAGAGACGAACAGCTCTAGAAGGTGAGCAATGATCTTCAGTAGAACGAATCTCCTATGAGAGATGGAGTTCCCTGACCACAGCACTGCCTCAGTCATGGCTCTATCCTGGAAATATTGTGGTCTTACCTGGTCCAGTTCTCGCTGTCTTAGCCACACTTTGAGGAGAGCCACACCCTCTCCAAAAGCAGGACACTGAGCGCTGATGGCCGACAGGAACTGAAGATGTGACAGTGGGAGATGATCTCCAAGAACTGTACTGTTATAATGAGGAGTAGGAGGCTCACTGCTGTCTGCATCATAAAAAAAAATTACAAAAATATATTATGACATGACAGTATTGTTTGCTGCCTCAGTCAGGAGATCTCAGAAAATTCCTCATTACCTTGCTGTGTATCGGCAACACCGGTAAACCACTCAGTCCTGATGTTGTTCTTCTGAGGATGGAAGCGGCTAGGTTTGAGGAAGTCCGGTGGGGGAATGGCATGAATCCGTAACGTGACTTTACTGCTGTCTTTACCTAAAGGCCACACACAAAGGTTACATGATCACTTCAGTTTAAAACAAAGATGAAAAATCAGGTTGGCACCCTTATATATGCACGCTCCCGAGCAAGACCATCAATCTCAGTTTTCTCCACAGGGTTGCTTCTATTAGTGTACTCCAAGCACCAAAAGAAAAGAGTGTGCTAAAAGCAATTAACTTGGAAGCTAAAACGATTTGAACGAATAATAACAGTAGACCCACTTTGGCAGGCAAGCATTTGCAAGTAAATGTAATGCAAAATTTAAAGGAGCTAATGAGTACCACAAGCTAGTGTTAGAACAATTGTACCTGGGGGTTTGAGTAATAGGACTGGGCGAAGCCGGTTGCCATGGAGACAAGAATAGTGCAGTGAACCCACAAACTTTGCGAAGGAGAGGTGCCGCGCCAGGCCAGCCAGATACAGAGCTCGCTTTCGAGGGTACCGCTGGTTAATGGCATCCATTGGGTGCAAAATGGACTTCAAAAAGAAAATACAGCATATTGTCACAGAATAAAATAATGCACAGTAGATTAGATCGAAACACTGACAGACAGAGAAATAGACAGATATATACAGACAGATATATAGACAAAGATATAGCCAAATAGACGTATACAGACAGACAGGTGGATGGACATTTAGACAGATAGAAAGATGGATGGATGTATAGATAGACATAAGCTGGGTTTCCATCCAAAGTTGCGAATTTAACTTGTGCGCAAAATTGGAATATCGCATAAAACATTTGCGAATAAGCACCATTTCCATCCAATGAGTCAAAGAGAACAACATCATCACTTCCTGATAAACTGGCACCAAATTATCACTAAGAAAAGTAGGGGAAGCCACTGAATATAATAATTTTCATATATAATAAATAACTTGTGCCTCAGAGCGAGCAGACGAAACACAAAAAAATGCAGTCTGCATTTTTGGATGCCTGCCGTTTGGGAGTGCAGTCGTGTAAGACAGTTCTGGATATTTCTGGAGACAATTATACAGAAATACTTTGACGACAGACTTTGCTCGGGTTTTTAAGAATAACCATAACAACATTTCAAATGCTGTGAAATGAGATTGGTCCACTGGTTAGTCAGGTTAAGCCGTCCCATCGCGGACTCGCGGAGGGAATGCATTTCCATCTCCTATTATTCGCTTTAACCCTTTTTTGCACAAGTCAGAAACCACAAAGTTATTTTGAGATTTAAGGGATTTTTTTTTTATTTGGCATTTCCATCACTCGTTTCTGATGTGATACTTCAAAATGCGCATAAAAACAGGATGATGGAAACATACAGTGGGTAGTAAAGAATCACCCCCCTTCAAAATAATCAGTTGCTTGTTGCTTTGCAGCCTGAAATAAAGAAGGACACAGTTTTTGTTTGATCCAGCTGTATTTACTCATCCAAGTGAAAGATATAATACCAACATGTCAGAAAAAAAAACAGAATCACTGAGTTGGAAAAAGGATCACCCCCGGTGTAGCAAATCACCATCTCAATGGCACACAAAGCCAAACTGTGATGAGCTTTGGTCATTTTGATTAGCTCAGCATGAAAAGAGCTTTCCTGGAGCATTTCAGTCCTTGGTAGTGCAACTGAAGCAAACAATCAACTATGGGTGACAAGGCACTGTCAAAAGATCTCCAGGATAAAGTTCTGGAGTCTGGACAGGCACAAGTCAGGAGATGGATACCATCAAATTCTTGAGGAAAATCTGCTGCCCTCTGCCAGAAAGTTGTCAATGGGAAGAAGGTTCACCTTTCAACATGACTATGACCCAAAGCACACAGCAAAACTGAACACAGAGTGGTTGAAGGAGAAAAAGGTGAATGTCCTTGCATGGCCTAGTTAGAGCCCAGACTTAAACCCCACTGAAAATCTGTGGAGTGACTTGAAGACTGCAGTCCACAAACGCTTACCATCAAATTTAACCGGACTTGAGCAGTTCTGCAAAGAAGACAAATCCCAACAGACTAAAGGCTGTAATTAAAGCAAAAGATGGTTCAACAAAATACTGACACAAGGGGGTAATCCTTTTTCCAAATCTTTTTTTTTTTCAAAACCTTTTTATTTTTTTCTGACATGTTGGTGTTATATCTTTCACTTGGATGTTATAAGTTGCACTGAGTAAATACAGCTGGATAAAACAAAAATTGTGTCCGTCTTAATTTCAGACCGCAAAGCAACAAAATGTGATTATTTTAAAAGGGGATGATTCTTTTCTATACCCACTGTAGCTTTAGACTGACACATATGTAGACAGACTCTGACAGACAGATGGATATAGAGACAGAGACAAATAAATAGATAGATAAATACAGAGAGACAGATATATACAAACAGACATACACATATATAGACAGATATACGGAATCGGCTAGATGGATAGACAGACAGATCTATAGACACATATCAACAGACGGAGTAGTAGTTTTCAATGTCTAACTTACAGCAGGAATGGTAACAGCCAAGTCCACAGAGACTTTAGGTTTGACACACGTGCCCAGCGGATAACTGCCCACCAGGCTGATTGATGCAGGAGGTTCCATGTGAAATTTGCCTTTAGTTGTCGATGGGACGAGGAGGAATGGGACTTCAACACCTGACAACCATGAAATATCATCCAACTGGAGAGAAAGAGAAAACTATTAAGAAAAATGACATTGTCAGCTGCCATAGAGGGTCAGTACAAAGCAGCACTGATGCTGCTGATGATGAAATGCTTCACAGATTTCTGACCTCCACAACTTCAGATTCGGGCACACACTGCAAGAAATCTGTGACCTGCTGCACAAAGGAGTCCACCAGCTTCTTCCTGTGCTCACTAAGAGCCACTTCTTTCAGCAGTTCCTCCATCTGAACATCAACTAAATGAATTTGTGATATACTGCATAATATAAAACTCAATATATATTGCTATAATATATTCCTAAATGATTCACAGTTCACAGGAACGCCATGCAGTGAGCAGCTCATTGAGCAATCAGTGAGCCGATTATGAATATGAGCCAAGACGTATGCAGCCAAGATAACAGATGACAGTAAAACATGCATGCATTTCTGACCTGCATTTTCAATATGCTGCAGTGGAAGAGATATTCTGCTTCTTTCAGCTGGTTGAGCTCTTCCACCGTGGGGGCTTTGTCCAGCTCCTTTTTGGACAGCTTGACTGGCCGTAAGACCCCATCATCTGACAGTGCCCTTCGCTTTTCGTTTGAGATCATTTGACTGTTTTGCGCTCTTCTCCTTTTCTTCTTCATTCTGAGAGTTATTTGGTATCTCCATCTGTGTACATGTTACAGTTGTTAATAATCTTCAATAAAATGGTGTATATATATATATACATACACACACACACACACACACACACACACACACACACACACACACACACATAAAAGTAAAGCTTTGAATATCTACTTTAAGCTAATTTACAAAAGTGGTGTATTTTGCAAATACAAGAAAACTGCGTGAAATCACACAAACCTGATCTTCAGTTTCAGTCGACTCCTTTCTCTTCTTCTTCATTTTGACAGCAATTACAGAGAGCCTTTAAAATGGTAAATTTAGATCATTCATTAATTAATAATTTCTTCCGCTTCAACGAGTCTCTCACATGGGGAACACATGGGACACACCAGAGCCATGGAAAGAGATACAGCTCTTAGGGATGGGCATATCGATCCTAAGTATCGATATATCGATACTGACGCGAGTATCGAAAGTATCGATACTCAAACTAAAAATATCGATACTAAGGTGTGTTTTATTTACCAGTGGTTTTGTTTATTTAAAATAATAATAATAATAATAATAATGTGTTCAAATGCATTGAATTGGACGAATAACCTTTTTTAGCGAGTAATTGTGTAGGATAGAACTATTTTCCTGCTCATCTGAACCATAGACTGATCTGAACACACGCAAATGTTGCAAGACAGAACCAATCCATCACAGAGAGCGTTCACTCACTTCTAAAAGTGCATTCAAACAGGGCTGCGTTTCCCAAAAGTATCATAAGAAAGCATTCAAGCTTTTAGGAACGGCAGCCCTGAACAATGCTTATCAGAGGACAGAAAAAAAAACATATGTTTGTGTTATTTCACAATAAACAAATTGAAATCGTAGCCTACATAGTTTGTGCAAGTACAATTATTTAAATTGAACGTTGAAAGATAATATTGATCATGTTCTATTCTGTAATGTTAATAGAAATCATACACTGTCAGAATAAAAAGGTTGCATCAGCCGGTCACTGGCAGTCCCTTATGAAAATGAACCATGGTTTTACTAAAGTGACCATAGTTCAACTGTAGTATTTATAGATTTGAATCATGTGTAAACAAAAAACTCATTTGAACCATGTGTAAAAATATAACCTAATAAGTTACAATTAAGGCGTATTGAATGTTAAAATGCATTTTAAACCAAGTTAAGTGGTTATCATTACCCATTTTACTCTTAGTAATTTAATAATTTAATACATTTCATAATTTAAAAGTTTAATTCAGAAGTATCGTATCGGTATCGACGATACTGCCTTGAAAAATATCGGTATCGTATCGAAAACAAAATAAGTGGTATCGCCCATCCCTAACAGCTCTCTCTCTACAGCTCTGGGACACACTAAACACGGGCTGCATTGGTGAGTTCACCGATTGGTCCGTGTGCAGTCAAACCTTCAAGTGATTGGCTGCTTATCTTTGGACCCTCCTCCAAATTTAATCAGTTTGGTAGAGATTACACCAGACGCCTCTCTGGGAGCATTAAATATATTCTATTTTTTCAAATATTAAAGATAATATTAATATAAGGCACGGACACGAATATGTATTTTTTTTTATTGCAGGGGAATGAAAACAATGCTTGTCGCGGTATAATGACGTCGCGTTAAGTATCATAACACGCATGCGCTTTTGCGTCTTGCTGAATGGAAACAAACGAAGTTCTGCCGTATGTGCGTTTCTTACATTAACATTATACAAATGCAAATTTTGCCCTTGAAATAAGTGTGTTAATATGACCGTTTAGTTATTTTTGCACGCTTTAAAGAATACGTTTCTATGTCTAATGCCAGCAAGTTTTCAGGCAGCATAACATACATAATTGTAAACAGCCTTTACTGCTGCTGCCTCATTAACATCTATCTTTGTCTTATTTTGAATTAAGAAAATGTCCAGTAAAGAAGTAAAAGCTGGACTAAAAAGTGCTAGAGAAGCCATCAAGAATAAAGAGTTCAAAGAAGCTTTGAAACATTGTAAGGTAAGTGTTTACTTCCACCTGTCAGCATACAGTACATAACATATCTCTGCAGACATGTAGATGGGCTTCCATCTCATACTTTTCTCTTGATTGACTGTATTTGCATGGGTGGGCAAGTGAGACGTTTCTCTCTCAAGTTAAACTACATTTGTGCACCCAGGCTGTTCTCAAACTTGAGAAGAATAACTATAATGCTTGGGTGTTTATTGGAGTGGCAGCTACAGAGCTGCAGCAGCCGGATCAGGCTCAGACCGCCTACAGAAAGGCCACTGAACTGGAGCCAGAGCAACTGCTTGCATGGCAGGTCAGTCATGGTATATCAACTGTAATGAATAGTCCAAATGTAGTGTTTATCTAGGGACATAGTTTGTTAACTATTTGTCTTGATGATATTGAGCACTGCTGGACCTAGCAATGAATATTTACTAGATGTGGATTTCTATTACAGGGTTTAGCAAATCTGTACGAAAAAAGTGACCAAGCAGATTTCAAAGCTGAGCTGCCAAAGATTTACCAGAAACTTATTACATTGTATGAAATGTAAGTAAAGTGGTCTTCTATTGTCTTAAAATCATTTTTTTGGGGGGGGGGGGCAAATTCTAATGTAATTAATCAATTATAATAGCTTTAAATCTTTTGCCCCTTTATTTACCTTTTTGCATTTTTGAAAGAGTTTCTTACATTTTGGAGTTGTCCCCTACCCAGACTTTTGAAATTTCACTTTACGATAAATGAATAAAAAATATGAAATCAGGGAAATTCTTTGCACTTTCGTTATTATAATCATGCTAACAAAACTTGGATGAGTTGTTTATTTGTGACCCTGGACCACAAAACCAGTCTTAAGTGTCAATTTTTCAAAATTGGGATTTATACATTATCTGAAAGCTGAATAAATAAGCTTTCCATTGGTGTGTGGTTTGTTAGGATAGGCCAATATTTGGCTGAGATACAACTATTTGAAAATCTGGAATCTGAGGGTGCAAAAAAAATCTAAATATTGAGAAAATCACCTTTAAAGTTGTCCAAATGAAGTCCTTAGCAATGCATATTACTAATCAAAAATGAAGTTTTTTTATATTTACGGTAGGAAATTTACAAAATATCTTCATGCAACATGAGCTTTACTTAATATCCTAATGATTTTTGGCATAAAAGAAAAATCTATTATTTTGACCCATACAATGTATTTTTGGCTATTGCTACAAATATACCCCAGCGACTTAAGACTGGTTTTGTGCTCCAGGGTCACATTTATCTCCAAAACATTTATATTTGGTTATCGTAGATATGAGAAGTGAGATGGGAGCACATCTTTTCCAGGGCAGCAGAATAAAAGTTCAAAGCTCAGAAATGCCAGTCTTTTTTTTTTACATCGTGATCTAAAAGATTCTTTAGGTGTCATTGCCATATTTGTTACTTTGAGAATTTGAATTCATAAACAATTAGTTTATTTATTTATTCAAAGTATGCTTCGTTCTAGCAATCTTGCGTTACCAAGACCAGGGCTTTTCTAAAATTGTCTCCAAAAAGTGAAAATGTCTTACTGTATTATACACCATTATCACACACACACCACACATTAAACTGAAATACACTTTAAGGCAACAATCAGATTCTTGTTTCAGAACCAGCCATAAATGTGTTAACCTGAATTAAAATCTACCTTTTTTTTTTTTAAAGATTAAAAGAATACTATTGCTTGATTTTTATTTTTTTATTTCTCTGTTTGCAGCTCAGACAAAGCTAAATATTTTGAAGTGAGCAAGAAGTTGGTGGAGGTCTATCAGTTGGAGAAGAACTATTTACAGGTGTGGTTTTAAATATGATTAGAAGGATTTGATGTTACAACTGATCATTTAAGAGGATTTAACTGCACTGTCTGTTACCTACACAAATCTACACATTATGTTCTAAAGTCACCATCATGCTTTATATCTGCATATGTGTGGAATGTTTGCTACTCCACCCACAGGTGGCCAGAGTGTGGAGGAGGTTAATCCAGGTGAGGGAGAGGGAGGCAGAGGAAGGGCTGGAGGATTCGGAGCTGCTGGAGCTGTGGAAGGAGATGACCAGACTCCTGCAGGACACTGTTGAGGATCAGGACAATGAGACTCAGCAGCACGTCAGTCAATTTCACCTGGTTTTGAAGAGAATTTCCAAGTGCTTTTTTGAGCATGGCCCCAATTTAGTGTCATCACATCCATTTTTTACAAAGCTTACAGTGTTTTTCTTTGCTCAACAGCTGATATTAGCATTTGAAAGAGCTTTGCAAATGATGGTGGATGTGCCCAGTGAAGTCCACAAGAGCCTTTCACAGGATTACATTAAATGTCTTTCTAAGGTTGGCAAGATGTATATGCCACAATTATTGTAATATTCACAATAATAATGAGTGGACCAAAGCAAAGGATTCATATTGTGTATTCTGCAGCTTCCTCATGAGGTGGCCAAGCTAAAGGAAGTTTGTGATGCCACACTGTCCCGCTATCCAACACACCCCTACCCTCTAGAGGCTCTGAGCGAGAACTACATCAGAACAGGTCAGTTCTGTTAGTTCAGTCAAATAAAATCAATGCCAAAAAAAAATAAATTTCAAGTGCTGGATGGCCAGTTGTTTTTACTCCTATTCTTACCTATTTTGGTAACACTTTACAATAAGGTTCCATTAGTTAATGTTAGTTAATGTATTAACTAACATGAACAAACAATGAACAATACATTTATTACAGTATGTATTAATCTTTGTTAAGGTTAGTTAATGAAAATACAGTTGTTCATAGTTAGTTCATGTTAATTCACAGTGCATTAACTAATGTTAACAAGCACAACTTTTGATTTTAATAATGCAGTAGTAAATGTTGAAATTAACATTAACTAAGATTAATAAATGCTGTAGAAGTATTGTTCATGCTTAGTTCATGTTAACTAAAGTGGTTAACTAATGTTAACTAATGAACCTTATTGTAAAGTGTTACCCCTATTTTTAATTGTTTATCAATTATTTGAATCTACACTACTGTTCAAAAGTTTGGGGTCAGTACGATATCTTTTTTTAAAGTTTTTTTTATTTTTTATTTTAAGGAAATCAGCATATTAGAATAATAGTATCATTTTCGGGAAGGATTTAATAAAATAGATTTTTTTTTAATGTATTATAATGGAAAAAAATGTTTTACTGTATTTTTGATTAAATAAAAACAGTCTTTGTTAGATTTATTTCAGAAACACCATACCCACTCCAAACTTTTGAACACTAATGTAAGGCTAAAAATAATCCTGTTTCTAAAAATCTGATCTCTGATGATCCTTGTAGATGATTGCAATGAGGAAGCTGTCTGCTGTTTCAGCCGTCTATCAGAACTGGATCCAAACAACTCGCAAGCTCACTTTGGTCTCGGTATTAAAGCTTGTCAGGATAAAAAATATGAGGATGCCATCAAAAGTATTAGTCTAGGTGAGTTTATACCATAGAGAATTCCCAGATGTTTAGTGTTTTGCTCCAATATGGACGGAGCACTAAGGTTATCAAAGTCTCTCAGGCTTCTTGATAAGAATGTTTCAGACCGGAGTATATAATGCAAGAAATGCAGTGTATCATATTCTGTAATTCAAGGATTTAATGCATTTCTTGATTCATTTTGATGACTGGAAATGTTTTAATAACTCTTTGATTTATGTTCATGTTCAGCTGTTCAACATTAATTCAACTTCCTAAACTATAAAATGTAAATTACAAATAGTACGTTTAACTCTTTTGTTGTGTTTTTCCTGCAGGACTGAAGCGTATGCGCTCCTCCATCATTGGCTGGTATAATCTTGCTCTGGCTCAACTAAAAATGCATAAATACTCTGACAGTGCCACAGCTTCCAGCCAAGGTACTGGATGATTAAAAACTGCACATCTGAAACACAGATAACGTGACAACTACTCAATCAGCTGCACTAAGAGAGTTGAAAAAGGCTGTTCTGAGAAATATTCTGTTTTGTGTGTTCAGGGCTAAAGTCGAGTGTGGGGAACTCTGATGATTGGACTCATAAGCTGCAGAAGTTGAAACTAGAGGCTCTGGTGAGGACAGGAAGAGAGCAGGATGCTGATGAAGCTCTGCAGATCCTTACACAGGTATCATTTTAAACCAAAGACTGACAGTCTAACAACATATATTTTTTTAAAGAAGTCTCTTATGCTCACCAAGGTTGCATTTACATATTTGATACAGTGAAATAGTATTATTGTCAAATATGAATACAATGTAAAATAGCTCTTTTCTACTTTAATATCTTTTAAAATGTAACTTATTCCTGTAAAGGCAAAGCTGAATTTTCAGCAGACATTACTCCTGTCTTCAGTGTCACTTAATCTCTCTAAATGATAAATCATTTTAATATGCTGATTTGTAACTAAGTAAACATTTCTTATTATTTTCAATGTTGAAAACAGTTGTCCTGCTTAATATTTTTGTGGAAACACCAAAATATGTTTTTTCAGGATTCTTTGATAAACAGCAAGTTCACAAGAGCAGCATTCACTTGAAATAGAAATCCTTTGTAAAATTGCAAATGTCTTTACTGTCACTTTGATCAGTTTAATACATCCTTGCTGAATAAAATGATTGATTTCTTTAAAAAAAGAGAAATGAAAACTGATACTTGTTTGATATTCTATTTGATTTACATAATGTTGATAATGTCTCCTTTTAGATTTCAGATGCCAAAAATGACCCAGTGCTTTTAGCGTTGAAAGGAAGGGCTCACTTGCAAAAGGGCCAAACTGAGGAAGCATTTCAGGTGAAACGATAGATTTTAAGATAATAGATGTTTAGAAAAAAAAAGCTAAGTAGACCAGATCATGTTTGAATGAAATTATTCTTATAGGTTTCAGCTGAGCTTCTGAGCTCTCACCCAGGATCTGTGGAGGGTCTCACTCTGAAAGGACTGGCACATGTTGCTAAAGAACAGCACAAACAAGCTGAAGAGAGGTGTGAAACCCCTTCTACACACACACACACACACACACACACACACACACACACACACATGCAGTGTAAAATCCAGCATAGATTTAAACTCCAAACACTGATCCTCTAGTCTTCTCTCTGTCTCACAGCTTTCTGGAGGCTTTATCCAGAAGCCCAGATAATGGGGAGTTGTTCTTCCTGCTGGGGCGCCTGTACTGGAGCATGGGAGATGAAATGCGAAGGGACCGCAACAAAGCCCATACACATTTACTCAAGGTAAAGCCACTAATGTCAGACCTTACGCCCTTTATCCTTTTATATAGACTACAGAGTCTTTTCTCTTTGAATATAAATTAGTAATGATTGGTTTTCTTTTGTTTAAAGGCTGCTAAACTGGACCCGTATCTTGGTTCAGTGTTTCGTTTCCTGGGTCATTACTATAAAGAGGTAGCAAAAGATCAGGGCAGAGCCAGAGGCTGCTATAAGAGAGCGTTTGAGCTGGATTCCTCTGATGCGGAGGCCGGAGCGGCCACTGTAGACCTCAGCATGGAGCAGGGGGACATGGTGAGTGTTGAAAAGTCTTGTTATTCCAAGACTGTCCCATTTAGGGTATACTCTGCTTAGATTTTCAAGTCAAAATCAAAGTTAATCAAAGTATGAATATTAATCATATTCAAAGTTGCAAAGAACTTGTCTTGTTGTAGATGCTGTAGAAGACACAGAGTTCCTGATAATAGGGTTTATTGACTGTGTGATGTGTTCTCTGCGCTTAGGACTCAGCTCTGACTGTTCTGCAGTCCGTAACCGAGAGAGCCACTCCGGGCTCTGCTAAATGGGCCTGGATGAGGAGAGGTCTCTACCACCTCAAGACTGGCCAGCATCAACAGGCCATCGCAGAGTAAGTGAATCGATTTCAGCTATAAAGCATAAGTGGTAATAAGATCTGTTTAACTGGCCATGGATGGTGAGCTCAGCAAATATTTTTAAGATCTTATTTAATGCAGCAACATTAAAGTTGGCAGTTATAATGATGCAAGGTGTTAACAGGGTTTTTCTACATTTTTTCAAATTACTAGTAGGCCTATATCATTGAATTTCCATTCATCTGTATTTTGTGCCATTTGGAAATAAATTAAGAAAATAGCTTTTGAATTCCAGTTCAACTCCTGAATTTGAATTGAGGTAGCATATATTTGCTAAACATTTTAATAATTGTTTTCAGTTGTAATTAATTGATATTTGCATTTTATTTAAATTAGTTTAATTGTATTTCATAAAAAGCCTTCATTTTATAGACCACAATGAAAGAAAATTTAATTTAGCCTTCAAGGCTCACTTTGCTGTCTCCTGAGATGACTTCACAAAATGTTAAATGTGGGGTTTAAAAATTTTAAGATATGACTATATGGTTTCCACATATGCATTGACATTTATTATTTAAAAAGGGGTCATATGATGTTGCTAAAAAGAACATTATTTTGTGTATTTGGTGAAGGCCAAACAAAGTAGTTTTGCTTTCACAAGCGTCACACACGGCGAGCTAGAGTGAGGAATGGCCGGCTGGCTTTAGAACAGCGCGGCTGGCGGATTCGACAAAGGAGCGGCCGGCAGGCTTGCGGCAAGCACATGTGATGACCCCGTGCTGGACTCCGTTTCATCCACGGTGAAAGCCGATCCGGCGATCCACAGCGCGAAGTTGATGTATTTCCTCAGTGACCAGCACGGATCAGCTCCAGGCATGACAAAGCGGATATCGTCCTCTTTTGGAAGGCCAAACAAAGTAGTTTCGCTTTCACAACGAAACGCAGCATCTCCACAACATGGCGGCGGCAGCAACAGCGAGAATACAAGTTACGCCTTCTTTTTCTTTGCGAGAACATTTGGGCGGCTTTATGCAAATCTTCCCACATTGTGACGTAGACATGTGGGGGCGTGCTAGAATGAGCCCTTTTAGGTAGGCGTGGTTAACTCTTAACTTTTATAAAGAATATCTCTTTGGATTTGAGACTTTAGTCTTTGCAACTTTACAGATCTTCTTTATGCACCAAGAGCTTGTAACACTTCTCAGAGAAAGGAAAAATTGAAATCGCATTTAATTTATTAATTTTATTATTTTATTTATTTAAAAAAATTTTCATCTATTAATGACTTTGTACGCCAAACGTTTGAAATTTACCCATGATTCTGCTTTGGTTTAAGTCTGCAGGCGGCGTTGAGGGCTGATCCTCTGGACTGGGTGTGCTGGGAATGTTTAGGTGAGGCTTACCTGAACCGCAGGAGTTTCATTGCTGCCCTGAAAGCTTTCGATAAAGCACATGCACTGCAGCCCACTTCCATCTACAGCCTCTATCAGACCGCCGCCATCAAACAGATCCTCGGCCGGTTTAAAGAGGCCGCTGCAGAGTACAGGCAGATCTCAGAGCAGGAGGACTACGTGCCGGCACTGAAAGGTTTGTGTAATTTTTCTGCAGTAATACTTTAATCTCTCAGATTAATGACCTATTCATTCAGTATTCAAATTTATAGTACTTTATAAAGAATCTTTATTATGTTTTGATGCTCAGGTCTGGGTGAATGCTTGCTAGCCTTGGCTAGAAATGCACTGGATGACTATCTTGATGGAAGAGCTGTAGATTTGATCCAGAACGCCATTCATTACCTCTTCAGGTAAAGTGTATTGTGAACATGAAGATGCACTGGGTAAAGGGAATATTTGTGTTTTATTTTGTAAAGTGGTCTCTGACTATGTGAGGGGAGTTTGATGGGTGTCACCCAGTTGGTATTGATCAAATCTCAATTTTTGTTTTAACTTTCACAGAGCTGTAAAGCAAAGGCCAGACCTGTCGTGTCTGTGGAAGTTACTAGGGGATGCCTGCACCACCTCCAGAACTGTGTCCCCAAACCGAGCCAAAGTGCTGGTGCCTGGAGCTCTATGTGGGATGGATCCACCTGATCAGAGCCATACATTGGACCAGAGACAGCTCCTCACTCTAGGAGAAAGGTGAAAGAAAAGAAACATATTAAATTATAGGGCGAAAAGAAGACACTGGCTATTCCTACTAAAAATAAGAAAAATAGAGAAAAATAAATAAAACAACAAAATAATAATAATGAATAAATGCTAATAATAACAATAATATTCAGTAATGAACCTATGTTTTACCAGGTGCTTTGGTCGTGCTTTGAAACTGATGCCAGAGGCCCCCCGTCTGTGGTGTGACCTCGGCCTTAACTACTACCACCAATCCAGACTGCTCAACTGCCTGTATCCTGAGGACGATGCACAGTCTCTGCTGGAGAAAGCCATGCAGGTACATGACCTGGGATAACACTCATTTGTAATGCTTTTGTGGAGATGTGTTATAACAGGCTGCTTTGGTTTGGCTCTGTTCTAACAGTGTGTGAAGAAGGCAATCAAGCTTGACAGTGCAAATCACACATATTGGAACACCCTTGGGGTGGTCGCCATGGCAAAGGGTAGATACAAATATACACATGATGTGCATAATTGCATTAGTCTGGATTACATAACGGTGTTGTGATGGACTATTCTTGTGTTGATATAATATTCTGCTCTTATATTTTAGGAATAGAAAACTTTGCACTTGCACAACACTGCTTCATCAAATCCGTAAAAGCCGAGTCAAATGTAAGTAATGCAAGAAAAATTAACTTTTTTTTTTTCAATTTTTAAACATTTGTTTTGAATGCTAGTAATGTATCTCCTGGTTATTTTTCAGAATGTGGTTGCGTGGACCAACCTTGGTGCTTTGTATCTGAAGAAGGGAAATATAGAGGTAATGTGATTTTTGTCAAGTTTTTAGCTTGACTTCACATGTACAGTACTTCAAGTTTTTCTACGTGATTTTTTTTTTCAGCTCTCTCATGAAGCTTTAAAGATTGCTCAGTCTCTAGAGCCTCTCTATGTGAACTGCTGGATCGGACAGGTAGACTTTATATCAGTTCATATAACATCCAGTGCCTTTCTTTAGTCCACTGCTACACACTGAACATCTTACTTCTTTCTCAATATACAGGCCATCATTGCTGAGACAGTGGGCAGTTTTGACACCATGGATCTTTTCAGACACACCACAGAACTGAGCACACATGTATGTCTAATTACTTCTCAATATACACTATTGTTCAAAGGTTTGGGGTTGGTAAGGTTTTTTGGCTTTGAAAGAATTTCTTATGCTCACTAAGCCTGCATTTATTTGTTTAAGGGGGTGGTTTACTGTTTTTTTTCTAGGCTTGATTGTGTTTATGGGGTGTAGTCTAACATGTTAATGCTTAGTTAAAAAAAAAAAATCCCGAAATTATGCAAAAACGCATTATTTTTCACATAATTTACCTTTTATTCTACACCGCTCTGTCCCTTCTCCCATAAACACGCTGATAATTTCCTACTTTTATGAAGCCCCTCCCTCAGAAATACGTGCTGGGCTTAGATTGGTTAGCTAGCCCAGTATGTTGTGATTGGCTAAACCGCTTCTAGTGCGCGTCTAATCGTCCCGGCCCTCACCTCAGAGGCATGTGCTCCAGTTGTATTGTAAACAATGGCATCATCTATATTGCTTATCAGTTTGAGCCAAGTTTGCAGAGGATATTAGTGAAGAGGATCGTGCAGAACCTGTGCAAGCACGGCTTTTAATGGTATGTTTTTTGATTGTTGTTATCTCATACTTTTAGATACGCTGTTATTTGTAAATGCTACTGCTTCTGTTAGCTTTTAATATATGGTTTTATTTAAAGCTGATTAAAGGTTTAATACAGTATAGCAAGTGCGTCCATGTATAACGCTTCTCATAGCTATGTGAAAATAAGTGTATAAATGGAACAGTTCATTGTTGGAGCTAAGCTGAGAGAGAGAGAGAGAGAGATGCAGAGCGTGTGCAGAGCAGGGGGACGCCAGGAACAGTATTGAGAACCGCTGCTTTTGAACATTGATTTTGAAACTTGTGGATCCATTAGAATCGTCAGAAGACAGAATCACGATTCATATATGAATAGATTTTTACGTGCACCGCTAGTTTTTTCTTCCTCTTCTCTAAAGCAGTGCAGCATGGCCTCGCCCCCTTCGTAGCGTGTTTCCGGGGGCGGGGTTTGTCTGGGTTTGCGATGTCACGAACCCGGGAAGTAACTTGTTGTAGTCCCTACGAGCCGTTTTTGTAGGCATTAAACTTGACAGAATTTTAAAAGACTATATCTCCATTTGCATTGAACTTTCAGCACAGCAACTTTGCAGATATTGTTTATGCTCAAACAGCAAGATTACACACTAACTAACGTTAAAAAAGTGAAATCGCAATCAACCACCCCTTTAGAAACACAGTAAAGTTGTGAAATATTATTTCAGTTTAAAAGAACTGTTTTCTTTTTGCATATATTTTAACATGCAATTGTGCTTTTTCTTTTTTAGAATTCTTTGATGAACTGAAATTTCAAAAGAACACCACTTATTTGAGAGAGAATTTTTTTTATAACATTATAAATTTGTTCACGGTCACTTTTAATCTATTTAATGCATCCTTACTGAATAAAAGTCTGAATTTCTTTTAAAAAAAAAGCACTGACCCAAACTTTTGAAGGGTTGCGTAGTTTCTTCTTTAGGATCAGATAATTGATAAATGTTTTGCTTGCAGTAACATGTTTATTTGATGTTAGACGGAGGGAGTGAAGGGTTATGCATACTGGGTTTGCTCCACACTGCTGGACAAGAGCAACAGAGACTCTGAGCTCTACCTCTACAACATAGTCCAGATGAATGCCATCTCTGCAGCCCAGGTGGCTCTGAGCAAGTACACTGGTATGAGAACACAAACACCGCATACTGTTTTAAAATATTGCAAGGGTTATTATGGGCCTGTAATTTATTGTGTGATCTCCAATTTTTGTAAAAAAAAAAGAATACAAAATACAAAAATATCTTTAACCAAAGCTAAAATTTGAAATAAAGTTTCTTTCTCTCACCCACATTAAATGCTTTAAGTAATTTGAATTCATTATCTATAATCTGTAACCATTATAAAGTATGTCAATACATGAACGGGGCACTATATACATGTTTTATAGGAAACCAGTTAAAGACCCCTGATGTATTGAATGATTTCACCAGGAATGCAGGTGGAATGGCTAGACACAATTAAAAATGTGTTTCTCCCTAAATATAAAGGAAATGATCCATGTGACAATGATAAATTATTTAAAGTGAAGTAATGAAGCTCAGTGTACTCTCTCTGTTTCACACCAGAGAGGATTCAGACAGACCCAGACGCCTTCATCATGCTCGGATACCTGAACACACACCTGCAGCTGAAGAAACAGGCCACCGAGGCATATCGCAGGTTTGCTACCTCTAGCTATTTATACATTTGGAAATTCTGTCCAGCCAGATGGACAGTTTCTGACACTAATCTGGACCACACTGGTATTAAATCGTTCTTGGATATATTCTGTTCTCCAAAGAGCTGTTGAGTTGCTTCAGGCATCCCCTCACACAGACCAGCTCAGCTTTGCTCTGAGGGGTTATGGACGTGCCCTCAGGTAAAACTCACTTCGTACAACTATGCTGACAGTCATTTCATCCATAGCAATATCATTAGAGTTATCAGTGCGAAGTAATGTTTTTTTTTTTTTTATGTCACCGTCAGTGATGATGGACAGTGGGAAGAAGCAGTGCGTGTTTATTCCTCCACACCACTAGAGGAGCTCCATGATCTCATCGGGCTTGCGCTCGCTTGTTTCAGAATCGGTCGTCTGCCAGAGAGCGTTCAGAGTGAGCAGTCATTGCAATTTTGTGATTGTTGACTGGTACCATCTCACATAGTACCCACAATTCCATCTGAAAGTACTCAAGCTTGTGATTGTGTTGCTGATGGTATTTATGTCCATTTCCAGGCTATGAGAAAGCCCTTGTAGTTGCCTCTAGCGAGAAGGAAAAAGCCTGTATACTCACTGCACTTGCCCTGATACAGCACAGGCTGGGCAGCATGGATCATGCCAAAACGCTTCTCTTCAAGTGGTAAACTAACTACTCAACTGTCTCAGAGCAGCACATTTTCTGCTTCAGCCGTCAAAAGCAAAACCCTTCTCCTCTTGTTTATGTTTGTGTGTGTAGCTCCATGCTGAAAGAGCCAGTACCAGAGAGTCTGCAGTGTCTGTGTGCTCTGGGTTTGGTTCATGGTGATGTTACCCTGGCAAGTGCTACGCTTACTGAGCTGCTAAAACTGGGGGAACCTATAGGAGGCGCCGTGGAGGAGCGCTGTCTGCTCACTTGCACCCTGCTGGCCCTGCAGGGCAACTTTAGCGGTGTACACAGGGAGGCTGCTAGGGCTATACACAGGTACTGTATAATATTTAGAGATACGGTGTCTCTTAATTTTATACAATGTGATAAAGCAACAAGAACCTATCACTTTTACTTCTGTGTTAATCTGGGTTTTTGTTCTGACAAAATGCGACAAACAATACTATAAATTTATCAGTGTCCAAAAATCTTGCTTCACCTTGCTATTATATAATATATTAGTATTTTAAGATATATAAAAGTACATATTATATTAAGTACTATTCATATTACTATTCATATTCATACTATTCAGATATGTTCTGATTACCTGTAATTTTGTTGCATAGAATCTTTCAGCGTTTTACCTCCTAAAAATAAGGGAATTATATTATTATCTTTATATTATTAAATTCATACTTTTATACAGCAAAGGACACATTAAATTGATCAAAAGTGAACTTCCTGTTAGTGAAAGAATCCTGAAAAATGTAACATGGTTTACAAAAAAAAAATGGAAGCAGCACAACTGTTTTCAACATTGACAATAATAATAAATGTTTCTTGAGCAGCAAATCTCAAAGAAAGAAGAAAAAAAAAATCTGCATATTAAAATGTTTTCTGAAGGATCTTGTGATACTGAAGACTGGAGTAAGGACTGCTGAAAATTCAGCTTTGCCATCACAGGAATAAATTATATTTTAAGATATATGCAAATAGAAAACATTATTTTAAATTGTAATAATATTTCACAATAGTACTGTCTTTACTGTATTTTTGACCAAATAAATGACGCCTTAGTGAGCATAAGAGACTTCATTCAAAAACATTACAAATATATTATTATATTATATTATATTTAAAAAACATTATTATATTATATTATTTGTTGCAGGAAAATCAGCTTGGAGCCAGATTGAGATCAAAATAGATCAGTTTTTACTGATCAGCGGAAGCCCAGTTTCTTCACTTACTGAATATTCGTCCACCCTTATGTTTTGTTGAGTGGGGAATTGAGGACTTTGATTAAATCAAACGCTCTTCTTTATTTGTCCAATAGCAAGTGACTTTTCAATGTCCTCCTTTAACCTCCTTTAATCTCGTACAAAGATGTGAAAACACTCAAATGCTATTAAAGGGAAGACGCTCTAATCTAATTAACCTCAGCTATGAATCATTGCATTTGGTTAATTAACCCAAATGTTAAATGAGGTACCAGAACACCCCAGAATTACAAGAATTCTTCTTTTTCTTTTTAGAGCCATTTTTTTATTGTAAAAATATATATGTTTGACATCTGCTATGTTGTAGGAACCCAGGAAATCCATCTCTCTGGGCTCTTCTCTCCAGACTGGTCCCACAGTACTGCCCCAACAAAGCCAATGTGAGTATTCTCACATCAGCTTTCACATATATTCACACATATTTTAGGAGAACTCATATTCTTAAAGGAATAGTTCACATGTTATAAAAGTATTGATTATAAGTGTTCTTATTTTCATCAGGGAGGTGCTGTGGCCGGCAGTGTGGCATGTCATGCCAGCTTGACACTTGGAAAGGTAATTTAAAATTTGTGGATGAAATCTGAAGATCTGCGTCTATTAAAGAGTTCAACTCTTTTCATCTGTAGAGGGCGTTGCTGTACAGTGGAGTGAATCAACTGGCTTCAGGCCGGCACTCTGGTGAGGACAGAAGACGCAATGCTCTGAAAACAATCCAGAGAGCTGTACTGCTGTGTCCAGGTAAACTGAGTTACAATCAGACATGCTGGATCAGTTCTCAGGTTATCTGCTAAATAACAAGTCACTAACTGAATGATTCGGAAGATTCTGAGACAGAGTTTCCAAGACCCAGATCCTGTCATTTTCTAATCAAGACTAATAGCAGACTAAGGGAAACCGACCAAAATCTATTTCTAGGAAAGTCAGTCTCTTGGCATTTGACATAATGACATAATAAATTACATAATGTTGACAATGTATTTCAAGTATGGGAACCTTGAAATATGCAAATAAGAATTAATGTCGAAGTTGTAATGAGCTTTGGCTTCTTGTTCAAGAAGGTTGTTAATGTAGTTTTGGACAGAACACACTTCTATAACCCTAAAACGATGAAAATATTCCATTTGGATAGTAAGAACCTTGCATTAAACATGTCAGCAGGATTAAGTGCCAAGTGTAATGCATAGAGTGTATCTAGAGAGAAGCCAAGTCTATGTGAAAAGTTTGAGCAGAGAGAGGAGATGCTGAAACATAGATACAGGTGCATCTCAATAAATTAGAATGTCATGGAAAAGTTCATTTATTTCAGTAATTCAACTCAAATTGTGAAACTCGTGTATTAAATAAATTCAGTGCACACAGACTGAAGTAGTTTAAGTCTTTGGTTCTTTTAATCGTGATGATTTTGGCTCACATTTAACAAAAACCCACCAATTCACTATCTCAACAAATTAGAATACTTCATAAGACCAATAAAAAAACATTTTTAGTGAATTGTTGGCCTTCTAGAAAGTATGTTCATTTACTGTACATGTACTCAATGCTTGGTAGGGGCTCCTTTTGCTTTAATTACTGCCTGAATTCAGCGTGACATGGCATTTTTTGGTCTCTTGTTTCTCATTTTCCTCTTGACAATACCCCAAAGATTCTCTTTTGTTAAATGTGAGCCAAAATCATCACAATTAAAAGAACCAAAGACTTAAACTACTTCAGTCTGTGTGCATTGAATTTATTTAATACACGAGTTTCACAATTTGAGTTAAATTACTGAAATAAATGAACTTTTCCACGACATTCTAATTTATTGAGATGCACCTGTATATCAACCAGATGAAAGTTTTTCCTGCAGCCTAGTTAGGATGGCATTGATTCAGTGTTGGATTGATGGTGTCCTCTGTCTTTCTCTCTGTATGACAAATGCAGAAGATCCTGCTGGGTGGGCAGGGCTAATGGCCGCCTGTCACACAGAGAACACTGCATGCTTACTCACAGGCTCCGCCCCTCGCAGAGAAGATCTGGAGAGGGCGCACATGACCCTGGTGTCTGAAAAAGGTCAGTGAGACTTGAGAATGTCATGTCAGTGTATGTGTATATATGCTGATGGGAGCACGACTCTAAGGCTATGTGCGTTATGTGTACGATCTGTTCTCAGTGAAGAGCCTGCAGGCAGAGGACGGGCTCTTGGCTCAGGCCCTGGAGGGATGGGTGCTGCAACAAGCTGTGACTGGACTCAAACAGAGCAGCCAATATGACCAGGCAGAGACTCTCTGCTCCCAGGTACATGTACACATGCATGCTCTCTCTTTCTGTGTCACGCTGTCCCCCATTGATGCATCTCTCTCTTGTGTGAATCGGGCACAGGTGCAAACACAGACAGGTTGACCTGTTCTTGGGCTTCAGAGCAGAACCGTGTGCCTGTTTCATGCACTGACACGGCACCATCTGTCTAGCATCCATCTATTGTGGCTATCTGTCTGCTCAAAATGCTAGAGCTGTTCCCCTTTGTGGGTGTATCTGTAGTGTAGGAGTGTCCAATCTTGCTACTATAGGGCCAATGTTCTGGATAGTTCAGCTCCAACTTGCCCCAAAATGCCTGCCTGGAAGTTTCTGGTAATCCTGAAGACCTTAATTAGCTGGTTCAGGTGTGTTTAGTTGGGGTTGAAACTAAACTTGGCTCTCTCAAGTCTCAAAATTGATATAGCACATTTTAAAGGGATAGTTCACCTCAAAATGAAAAATTCTTCAAAACAGTTGACAGCAGCCATTGACTTCTATATTATGGAAAAAAATACTATGGAAGTCAATGGCTACCGTCACCTGTTTTGTTGCCAACATTCTTCAAAATTATCTTCTTTTGTGCTCAACAGAAGAAAGAAACTCATACAGGTTTGGAACAACTTGAGGGTTAGTAAATGACAGAATTTGAAAAGGGCATCAATCAAAAATGACACCTTTATTTTGGACAAGCTTTGTTTAATGCCCAAAGTAAAGATAGTGGGCCTCTAACACAGAAACGAGTGCAGATCTGAGCTCACAAATCAAATTACTACAGGATTCACGTGTGATTTATGAAATATTTGTATGCTACTAATCCCATTGTACGAATGATCGTACATTGATAAATGTGGTGGCTGAAAACAATTGTCATTTAAATTTCACGCCCCTAAAAACACCCGTGTTTAAAAGCCTTGCCCTAGAGTTTACGACATAGAGAAAGTAATCCAGCCAAGAAGAGGAAGTAAGCTCATGAAAGAGACAAATGATCTTACTCCAAAAACACCCATTAACCTCATAATTGTAAACAATTACGTTCATTTACATCTATATTAAATACTGGTAAATATAACGAAACATTATAAACACTATATAGCCTATTTAGTTCCCCTCACTCCACAACAAATCCTTTAAATTTAACGGTATTCAGAACGGAATAAGAATGAAAAATAAGCAGCTATAAAATTAGATATTAAGATATGAAATAAAACACAAATTAGGCTATAGTAGCATTCATTATAAACAGCATACAAACGCCAAGCTAAAATGAATTGATTTAAAGTGAAACTGAAATGGCACTGGGCTCATGAGACTCTCTCATTCGACAAGAATTCAAATGTTTCCATTTTTGCTGTGTAACATTTGATTGCTAAACGTATTCATTATGTAAACAAGGACTTGTACTTCACTCGTGTTCCATTATCCACGTAAAACATTGTCCTCTCCATATGCACAAAAATGTGTTTGTTGGGGTGCCGCACGCTGATTTTACAGTGGACCTTTTAAATTGAGCAGTGGAACTTTTATGTTTGGTTGACTGCATTTTAGTTTGGTGATGAATGGCTGAAATGTCCAGTTAGCAACACTAGAACTGATATGCTGTGTGCGGGCACGAGGTGCCTGCCTGGATTTAATAAAATAAAGAAAACAAATAAAATGCATTGTGTCACAAAATAATTTATATTTTAATTATTAAAATTATATTTTAAATATAATTCATTTTATATACTTAATTTCCGTTCATTGAAGCGCTGAAGGTGTGTGATGTGTGAAACCTCATGGTCTGTTGTTTATGCTGCTATTTGCGCATATAAAGCTAAAGCCCTGAAAAAAATTACATACTAATCTTACTGGTTAATGAGCTTTGGTTATCAGTCAGGACAATGTTCGCCAGATTTACTATGCTGTATACACAAGTTCTGGTCAAAACTCAAAAACTTGTACATGAGCTGAGAGCTGATGTGAGATTTGATTGTAGCCACTGCTCACGTCCATTACTATTGATAAATTGACGGTACATTCAATTTTCTGTCGTACATTCATTTTGTAAATGAGGCCCAATGTCTTAATTAAATACACTTTTGTTAACCCAGCCAATCTAGTAAAATACATGAAACCGCATTTAAAATCTGAATAAAAAATAGTACAGTGGGGGGAAAAAAGTATTTAATCAGCCACCAATTGTGCAAGTTCTCCCACTTAAAAAGATGAGAGAGGCCTGTAATTTTCATCATAGGTATACCTCAATTATGAGAGACAAAATGAGAAAAAAAAAATCCAGAAAATCACATTGTAGGATTTTTAAAGAATTAATTTGCAAATTATGGTGGAAAATAAGTATTTGGTCAATAACAAAATTTCATCTCAATACTTTGTTATATACCCTTTGTTGGCAATGACAGAGGTCAAACGTTTTCTGTAAGTCTTCACAAGGTTTTCACACACTGTTGCTGGTATTTTGGCCCATTCCTCCATGCAGATCTCCTCTAGAGCAGTAATGTTTTGGGGCTGTCGCTGGGCAACACGGATTTTCAACTCCCTCCAAAGATTTTCTATGGGGTTGAGATCTGGAGACTGGCTAGGCCACTCCAGGACCTTGAAATGCTTCTTACGAAGCCACTCCTTCATTGCCCGGGCGGTGTGTTTGGGATCATTGTCATGCTGAAAGACCCAGCCACGTTTCATCTTCAATGCCCTTGCTGATGGAAGGAGGTTTTCACTCAAAATCTCACGATACATGGCCCCATTCATTCGTTCGTTTACACGGATCAGTCGTCCTGGTCCCTTTGCAGAAAAACAGCCCCAAAGCATGATATTTCCACCCCCATGCTTCACAGTAGGTATGGTGTTCTTTGGATGCAACTCAGCATTCTTTCTCCTCCAAAAACGACAAGTTGAGTTTTTACCAAAAAGTTCTATTTTGGTTTCATCTGACCATATGACATTCTCCCAATCCTCTTCTGGATCATCCAAATGCTCTCTAGCAAACTTCAGACGGGCCTGGACATGTACTGGCTTAAGCAGGGGGACACATCTGGCACTGCAGGATTTGAGTCCCTGGCAGCGCAGTGTGTTACTGATGGTAGCCTTTGTTACTTTGGTCCCAGCTCTCTGCAGGTCATTCACTAGGTCCCCCCGTGTGGTTCTGGGATTTTTGCTCACAGTTCTTGTGATCATTTTGACCCCACAGGGTGAGATCTTGCGTGGAGCCCCAGATCAAGGGAGATTATCAGTGGTCTTGTATGTCTTCCATTTTCTAATAAGTGCTCCCACAGTTGATTTCTTCACACCAAGCTGCTTACCTATTGCAGATTCAGTCTTCCCAGCCTGGTGCAGGTCTACAATTTTGTTTCTGGTGTCCTTTGACAGCTCTTTGGTCTTGGCCATGGTGGAGTTTGGAGTGGGACTGTTTGAGGTTGTGGACAGGTGTCTTTTATACTGATAACGAGTTCAAACAGATGCCATTAATACAGGTAACGAGTGGAGGACAGAGGAGCCTCTTAAAGAAGAAGTTACAGGTCTGTGAGAGCCAGAAATCTTGCTTGTTTGTAGGTGACCAAATACTTATTTTACCGAGGAATTTACCAATTAATTCTTTAAAAATCCTACAATGTGATTTTCTGGATTTTTTTTTCTCATTTTGTCTCTCATAGTTGAGGTATACCTATGATGAAAATTACAGGCCTCTCTCATCTTTTTAAGTGGGAGAACTTGCACAATTGGTGGCTGACTAAATACTTTTTTGCCCCACTGTATATGTGAACAATATGATTTATGCAGTAAATAAGCAGGTTGAAATTCTCATGACAGATGACAGTCACAACATGCATCTCACAGCGAATGGCTGCCGCCTACTGTTTTTCACCTGTCGTTTGCATAAATTTGAGCTTGGAAAAGTTAGATGCTCTTGGTCACTCTAAACCGGTTCTTCAATTCAGTGTCAATCCCACAAATCTGGTACAAAAGAACTGAAACTCTGCACTGCTCAATCGGTGCCAATGGACTTGAAATAGGTGTGACAGACAAAGGAGACATGAATGTGTGCGGTGCTGGGGGCCTCCAGGAAAACCACTGATCGAAATTAACTGCTTTTATGTTATTTTATATCGTACTGCATTAGGTTACACCATTAAAACTATTTTTTTAATGGTTAAATCTAAGTATAAATGGATCGTTAAGGTAAAACTTACCACGTTTCCACTTTGCTAGATGCTAGAAAGTCTTCTGAGCACGACGAAAAAATATACATTGAGTCACAAGTCTTTTAAAAGTATTTGTAAGTTTTAGGCAAAGTATAGACAAATATGTTTAAAATGATGATCGTGTTGAGATCATATGACATTTGTGTTGTTTAACACAAATATCAGACAAGCTCGCCTCAAATTCTGATATTTTCCTGGGAACATCAACTCCTGTTGCACACCAGTCAGCCTGTGGTAATGATAAGACATTAAAGTTGGTGAGGAGCAGAGAAGCTAATGCTGTCATGCTGGTTAGGAAGTAAAACTCAAATATGTATTTTGTGTCCCTTTAACCGTTTGTATACTTCCCTCTTCCTCTCTCAGGTTCTGAGTGTTTCTCCAGAGCATCCTGTGGTGTTCTTGATGTTAAGGCAGGTTCAGTGTGAGCGCCTCCTGTTGTCTGAAGCCAGTAACTGTGTTCCTCCTGCGGTGCTGGATCAGCTCAGTGCTGCGGTCATGGCCAACCACACATCTGTGTCCGCCTGGCATGTACGTACACTCAGCATCTCACATGAGGAGAGCTTGGTGTCAGTTTGATTTCAGAGTAAAAGTCAATGTGAATGTGAATCTTGCTATGTTATACATATTTCTTTTTAAATGTTGCCATTTTGGTTTCCCCTGGTCAAAGCTGAATGTTATCAGCTGTTAATTTCACCCACCTTATTAAATCACACAGATTTTCAATAAAACGAACAAATGGTTTTATACTGTATATAGGTTTAACAAGGTTTAGACATGTGGCAGCTAGAGAGTTGTTAATTTGATCTCGCTGTCTCTCAGTGGTTGGCAGAAGTGTACCGCTCTCAGGGTCTGCTGGCTCAGGCCTCTGTGGCATATAGAAAGAGTCTTCAGTTGGCCTCTCAGCTCGGTGACCACTTTGGGAAGATGAGCAGCCTGCTCCGACTAGCCCTGCTAGCGCTCATGCCATGTTTGGTGAGTACCAGATTAATCTTGTACAGGAATGTTGGGAGAAATGGACACAGTTTTCCCAAGACGCTTTTTATAATATACAGTGTGGCCCAAATGACTAAAATCATTTAAACACAGTTTAAGTAAACAGACAGATTTTTAAAAATGTAAATACTATATACTATATATATTAGTATATCCCTTCTCAGCTTGTGGAAGAGCTGTTTGTGATGAGCTTTGATTCATCATGTGACTTTCTCATCACCACCTGTTTTTGGTGGTTATCAGTATTACAATGTTTCAAAACTACTTCAAAAATACTTCAATATGCTGGTTTATTAAAATTACATCAGTTAATGAAATATTTTTTTATTGTGAATTTAAGTTAAGTCTGCTTAATGTTGCTATTATATATTTATCGGTGAAGTTCTGGCAATCACAGCTGCCGGTATTTTACCGTAAATGTCACAGATTTTTTTTTTTCAGTGTGGGGCAAATGATGAAAGAAAGGAGTCCTATTGTAGTGCTGTTGACAGTCTAATAGTGGAAAGCTAAACAAGGTTATCAGTTCACTCTGCGCTCATACTAATGTGTTTGGTTAATTTAACTTTTGATTATATATAATACCATTTAAAGTTTGGGGACAGTAAGATGCTGTTTTGAAAGAAATTATTAGTTTTATTTAGCAAGGACCCAGTAAATTGATCAAAAGTGACAGTAAAGACCTGTTATAAAAGATTTCTATTTCAAATAAATGCTGTCATTTTTAACTTTCTATTGATTAAAGAATAAGTTTATCAAAGTTTCCACGAAAATATAAAGCAGCACAACAGTTTAAACATTGATAATAAGAAGAAAATGGAATAATGACTGCTGAAAAGCTTGATCATCACAGGAATATTTTTTCTGTGTAATTTATATATAAATGTTTTATTACATTTGTAATACATCTTGCTGTTTTCCTTATAACATTTTAAAGTAGTTTGCCTGCATTTTAAAATAGTGTCTGTGTGACCCCTAATAAAAATGAACATTATATTATTTTGGGCTAAGCCTCTAACAGCACCTTCAGGCATCTTTCTTGCACATTTTCTCCCTTTCCCTCTGCTTCCTCTTCCTTGTCTATCCCTCTCCCCTCCATCTACTGTCAGCTTATTGCCTTGATTTTAGCTGACTGCAGCTTTGCCTGTTAAATTGAATTAGACCATTAGACACTTTGTGGCTAGCCTTTCATTACTTTTAATTAAAGCGTATCAACCTTCAGCTTATCCAGACTCTGGTCATATATTAGTCTGAACTTTGCCAGCTAAAATACATCTTAAATCCTGAAATCCTTGTTATAGAAGACTTTTTTTTCTTCTTAATCCTATTGCACAAAGTTTATAGACTAAAACAGACCATTTTACAATACAAGTAAATACTGTGTACAGATATCTAATTGTACTTCTGACAGCAGGCTGGTGTCTGTGTCTCTGAGTGGAAGGATCTGGTGTTGGAGGCCAGTGCTGAAGTCTTAAAGATGGGCAGCTCACCAGTAGCTCTGCTCTACCAAGCCTTACTGCAGTTCTCTATAAAGATGGGTGCCAGGTAGGGCCATTACACAAAGCACAAGGTACTTTTGTGCCATTCTCTTGCTGCATTTGAGAGGATTTTTGCATATAGCTTTAGTAGGGTTTTGTGTTCAAATCACATTTATTGTCACCCTGATATTCAGTCAACATGTCAGATCAGCCAGACCTGTTCTGTGCCACATGTTTGTATTTCATTGTTTGCCTCGTTGCATTGCATTCTCATTTAGTCTATTTAAATATGAAATATATATCACCTGATATCAAAGGTTAAACTGGGTCAGTATCTGATTGATCATGTTTTGTTCTTCTACAGGGAAACCCGTCGCCTGTTGGAGAAGATTGTTTATGCTTCAGCCTCAGGGAGCTCTGAAACAATAGCGTCAGTGGCACGTTGGTACCTCCTGCGCCACCTGCACACCAAAGATGACCTGGAGCTGATAGATGTGAGCAATTGCATCCACTCGCTCTACTTGAAAACAAATGAGTAACTCAGGCTGTGTTTCCCCTAATCTAATGAAACTGCAAATTCAGCCACTTAGTGTATTAGGATTAATACCTATTAATCCTAATAAAATATTTCATTATCCATTTATTATTTCAAAAATTTACTTTTTTCTAATTGTCTGAATGGTAACTATTGGCCATCTAATGCAGTTAATGAGAGGAATGAAATACATTCACAAGCTCAAGCTTTGTGTTTAAAAAGGTCATGACATATATATATATATATATATATATATATAAAAAAAATTTTTTTTTTTTTTAATGCAAAACTTGATTTAAGAGGTATTTCTACCATTAATACATTCTGCAAATGTCATAGCTTAAAACGTCTTCATCAATATATAAAAAAAGGATTTAGCCAAGTTCCAAAAAAGTCTAATTTGGATACTGTGGAATTTATGACATACAGGCAAATCCATTTTCAAATGACTGCCTCTAGAGCAATGACGAATCATTTTACATCATACCTTAGGCCCCACCCACTGCCATTCATTCTGACACCTGCTTACATCAAACACAAGCGATGCATCAAAAGCAAATAGAACCCATTATAATTACTGATGCTGTCTACACGGGATACAGTATGCAGATGTCTGTTCACTATGTAATGCACTTGAGCTACTGACAACTGGACAAATGGAACAGTAGAGTAGAATGCTCACTTTGATGCATTTGGTTTAAACAAGCATACAGTGGGGAAAATATTTATTTGATCCCCTGCTGATTTTGTAAGTTTGCCCACTTACAAAGAAATGAAGGGTCTGTAATTTTTATGGTAGGTTTATTTTAACGTATAGAGACAGAATACCAACCAAAAAATCCAGAAAAAACACATTGTATAAAGGTTAGAAATTGATTTGCATTTCAGTGAGTGAAATAAGTATTTGATCCCCTACCAACCAGCAAGAATTCTAGCTCCCACAGATTGGTTATGTGCCCATGTGGAACACAGATTAGTCCTGCCACTTTAAGAAGTTACTCCGAATGTCAGCTCGTTAGGTGTATAAAGACACCTGTCCACACAATCTGTATCTTCCATTCCAAACTCTCCCACCACCACATGGGCAAGACCAAAGAGCTGTCAAAGGATGTCAGAGACAAAATTGTAGGTCTGCACAAGGCTTGAAGCTTGGTGAGAAGGAGACAACTGTTGGTACGATTATTTGGAAATGGAAGAAAAACAAAACAACCATCAACCCCAGAATCAGGAACAAATGGATCGTTTTATACAACGGGTCACAATGAGGGTTCAGAACAATAATTTTTCGAATATATGACCGTTGAAGTAAATATGAAGTGAACCTGAAATTACACATTAAAATAATTTTAAAAAATCCAAATCCATGACCCCTTTAAGAATGGCTTTGTTTTTTGGTCTTGTAGACCCTGTTGGTGAAGGCTACAGCAGAAGGAGACAGCAGACTGGTGGATTTCCACAGACGCCTTTACCCATCCAGCTGAGACAGTCCAGAGTTCTCACATCCCACAGGAGATTTGCACCTCACCATCTAACCGTCAAGCAGCTCCAGTTGTACTGCTTTATCTCCTACAGACTCAGCAGTTTACTCACCGATCAATGCGTTTACAAATCTGAAAGTCTTTACATGACCAAGTGCATTTCATTATGTCTCTTGCTAAGCTAATTTAAAAAGACATCTGATCTATATGAATGGCTCTTCTAATAGCAGTTTATGGTATAACTGAATTAGCCTATGCTTATTGTATTGCATTCACATGCGCATTGACACATGAAAAATTAAGTAAATTTTTTTTTTATGTGCCTTCCTCACAGATAATTAGTATTGCCACTGGGCTCAGCTGACTATAATAAACTAAATCTACTGCTATTGCTAATATGTAACTCAAAAGAGTCATTGCTTTGCATCCAGAATCACTATTGGGTGCATTTGAAAGTGCAGCAGTGGGATATCTGCTCTTCAGATAGTCTGATTATGGTCAGAGAAGCCAAGAATTCAAATTAATTGCTTTTTATCTAACGCAGTTGACTTTGCCATACAGAAGCACTGGCAGAACTAATGGACCTCTGTTTTTTTCCACTGTCATTTCCAAATAACTGACTGTACTCATCTCTGCAGAACTGACCTATGGTTGACTGTAGAAAGCCATCGAGTCTTTGAAATATTAAAGCGCATACATGAAAACAGAAAAAAAAAAAGGGAATTAACAATAATGGCTTATTATGTTGGGTGTATTTATGCTTTGCAAGTATGCATTGGTGGCTTGGAAAATTAAATGAAAACAAAGCGATCTTGTTTGTTTATTCCAGCATTCATTACAATCAATACTGGCCTGGGGATGTGCAGACAAGCACAGAACAATTCCTCTTCCTAGTCTTTCAGTATTGAGCCTGCATAAGTATTGTGCTTCTAATCTTGGATTTGCCGTAATTGTACCTTTGATCTATGATCGTTCACTCAGAATCTGACTTTAAAGTCTGGTCTGGCAAAAAGAGATTTAAAGGAAATGACCTCACGCAAACTGGCTAAATCCTTTTTTTTTTCAATCTAGAAAACAAATGCAGAGCTTATTTGATTATATTGTCCATCTGCCCACATTCTGATGAATCATACTTTGTGTTCTCACACAGGTTGTATCTGTGTATATGTCTTCTAAAAGAATTTTAGACCTTCAGTGCTATCATGTTTCTCTGGATCTGTCTAATGTCTCGTTGCAGCTCTCCTTTGTCCAGCTTGGCTTTGGTGTCGCCGATGTGTCTCAAAGACGCAATGGCATCATGAACCACCTGGAACCCTAGCAAATATAATGGAGGAGATCACCTTCAGAAAGCTGTGGGAGCATTGACTCTGTGGCAGAAGTGTGTGTTAGATGTCTCATATAATGCATCAACCGCCTTCGGTCCGTCACAGGAATCTCAGAATTTGAGAGTGAAAGTCATGTAGTACTGTACAGTAGCCTACGTCTTAAAGCTGAAGCTGTTACAGTGAACATGTTTTCTTTGATGGGTTTGTTTATTGAGGTTGATTTGGTCTTTTGTACTGGATGCCTGGAAAACGGCATATTCTGTCAATCCATAACATTTCGAAATTGAGCAGTTGGAAGGAAATATAGATAAACTAATAAATGTCAAATCTGCTAGGGTGGAAGATACCAAGCAGGCTTGCCTGAACATTAAGCTTCAAATGATACCAAAAGACTGATTTACTCCCAATTTGAGCCATGCTTCCTATTTGCACATTAATTTTCCAAGCAAACAGCCTGCAAAAACAGCTTCAGGAGAGATAAATTGGGCCACTCATTTAGGCTAGTATTGCGTGTCAGGCAGCTAGAACATAATCTTTCCAATCTGTTGTTAAGAAATGACATCATAACAGCTAAAGTGCTAGTTCATTGGTCAGGCTTGCAATGATTTGTTGATGCTGAGGTGTGGGTAGAGAGGCACCAAATATGATGGAGTAAAAAGTTCTATGTTATACTTTAGCTTTCCATATCCATTAAGTTAAAACGTTTGGGGTACAAACTTTTGAATGGTAGTTAACAGGTTGGAGTTGAGATGTTCTAAAGGGTTTATTGTGCATTTATGGTTATGTCATCCTCATGTAAGTCTCGCCTGACTGGTACTTCCTCCTCATCTGCTCTAGTTCTTCTCTGAAGCACTGCTCCAAAGTGCTGCTCTTGCTGTTGAGTTTGTTCTCTGACCGCTTGGTCCTGTCAGGTGATCACACCTTCTCCAACTGCCTCCAACCTCTCCAGATGGCCAGAGAGAAGAGCCGTGTTCTCCTTTAGCTTGCTTTCCACTTCAACCTAAGTACATATTTTGTACAAGATGTATACATATAGTTTTAACATGTTATTGGATACGACAATGTAAATGTATGTGGTATTGCCAGACTAGATTTGCTACACGCACTGCTGGTGCAGACACTGCTTGCTACTGCTAAAAGATACACAAACATGCTGCTATGAGCATGTAAGATATGCTGCTGCATGAATAGGCAAAAATAATTAACTTAGCAGATCTAGACAGGTGGAGCTGGGGGAGGTGGAGGGTTTCTAATAGCGCACTGCAAATCCAGTTTACAGCAAACACTGAACCAGACTATTTAAATGCTGAGCGAGAAAGCTCGATGGCTACAGAATCAGCAGAGGCCAATTAGCTTGTGTCATGTAAATTATGTGATGCAAATGACATCAAGAGTTTAATCACTTAACTATATACTGTATATATAAAGTTATATATTATTAATTAATTTAATTATATGCATAATTTATCAGTAGGTGTGCTCTCTACAAAGGCCTTTCAATTGTAATTTGAGGCCACAAACATATATATACACAAACATATATATACCACTGTGAAATTTCACTCTGGTGTAGCTCACTTGTTATATTTACTCAGAAAGAGGCATTCACACATTTACCACTCTGTCCTGCAGCAGTGTGTGTGATTGAACTGTGGTTTTCATCTGCTTCTCTGCCCACTTCCTCAGTCTCGCTGTTTGCTCCTCCACCTCCCTCAGACCACTAGAGATCCTGCATAAATATACACACATACATGCCACATTACATACTACACTTGTGTTAACTAATGTCATTAAGATATTGTGATATTTATAATGTATTAATAGACTCTTGGTTTTGTTATGGCAAAGCTATGATATAAAATAAATTCCAACATCCTATGTTTATTGTCAGGTCAGGTCAAGGCGTCTTTTTGTAGTTTAAATTCTACAAAACAAAGCAATACCAAGCAATAGTATGATAATGTATGTTGCTTCTTCAGTGTTTGCCATTTCATAACTGTTTCAAAGTGTGGTGGAAATGTTCAAAGGCCTTTTTATTGTGGCCAAAACTATAATGGCATGTGCTTATACATAAACTGACTTTCAAAAATAACTCAACACTGAGGAATATTAATTGAAGTAAAACATGTGTCAACTAGCCTGACCTTTAGGTAGACCTTTATCCTTTAATAAAGGTTAAACTGTGTCTAATAGACATCACTATCACATTTGGGCTCATGCTATAGTTCCCAGCTTCTTTCTCAATGTGTTTATTTTTCTTTGGCCCATATGCTTCTCTTCATGAGTCACTGTAAGCTATCTTGACTCACCACTATTACATAACAGCCCAAACATAGCCAGCCAATTGCTTTGATTCTGTCACATCATGAAAATACGCCTTCCACTGGGATCACGGGCAAGACTCCATTTCAGCGTGCTGAAGCTGCCATCTGTGCTCCACAATGCAGTCAGGAGCTAATATTGTCACAGAGATGGAGAGCATCACCTTGCACATGCCATGATGCCCGTGTGGCAGCACATAGACTGCACTATTTGGAGGCATATTTGGTGAGTCACTGGTTCCCCTAGGAGCCATTTGGTGCCAAAACACCAGGCGCTTCTCAAGTTTTCTATTTACATCAGTCTCAATAGAACAAATCCTCCTGACAGCAGATTCGATAGAATTGGCCTGTGGGAAAGTAACGCAATAAGTGATGTCAGAGCTGTCAAGTCCCTTCACTAGTGCCCTTCACAGTTGAAATTTTATTAGAAAAAACTAGAGGCCTAGAATAGATTTCAGGTGATTACAGGTCTGATTATTGTTTCTTTTATCAACTAAATATCAGCAGTCCAGCAGCCCAAATCACTTTGAAAACATGTCTGCCAAGTAAAATGAATAAATTAATTAATTAAAAATTAAATTCACGCTTCAGTATATTCCAACTTGGCATGTCACATGCAAGAACCAATGGAGTTTGGCCTTTTCTTTTTCTCTTCTCTTTATATTATCTTTTATTGGTAAATACAAAAAAAAATACAAAAATATACAAGAAGGGGTGCCAGAGTACAAAAAAGCCTAATAACATTCCATTTGAAGGATATTTTTACAGTATGTCAGCTGCAAAACAATATTTAATTTCTTCTTAATGACACTTTCCATATCAAAAACATCTTTGTACCGCATGAATACAAATAAATTAACAATTGATTCCCTGTCCTTTTTCAAGTCACAAAAGTAGTTTTTTTTTTCAAAATGCTCCAGAAGATGTTTTAGTCAATATACTGAATATATTTTATGTAATATTTTGTGTAAAACTTTATTTATTTATTTACTATTCAGAATTTGCACCAGTTCAAAGCTCTCTCTCTCTCTCTCTCTCTCTATATATATATATAATATTTGTTTTACTAAAACTATTGTATTTTTAATGTCGATCAATTAGAATAAAATTTGTATTACATATTCACTGTGAATGGTGTTTGGCATTACCAACATTGGTTAAGTGAATAATTCAATGACTCATAAAGACAGTCTAGTTTCATTCCTGAATGAATATTATACTCTCAAAAAATAAAGATATAAAAGCTGTCATTGAGGTGGATCCTTTCAAAGGGTACTAATATGCACACTTTAGGTATTAATATGTACTAATAAGCACTGGGGTAAATATGGTACAAAGGTGTACCTTTTGAAATGATACTGCCCCAGTGGCAGCTTTTGTAGGACTACTTTATTTCTGAGAATGTACATGTAAACCAATCAATGACTATACTTAGAAGAGGCTTTAATTGCTCTTACTTCAGATCCAGTCATTGTATCTCCTTCTGTAAATCTCCAGTAGTGTTCCTCTGAGAAATTAGCTTCTCTGACAGTGACATCTCTAGTTTTCCTACATCCTGAGACAGCTGGCAGATTACAAGACAAAATAAAATGCAGCTGACATCACACTCACTTCACATAGTTTTTATTGTCCTTCTAGTTCCAAACTGTATCAAATCGAGCTGCTTAAATAGCCTTGGAAAGGTTATCCCCAAATGTAGCATTCCTAAACCAGTTATTATTTAAAGAAACAAATACATATCACATAAAAATGTAAAATTAATGTGTATTGGCATGTTTTGACATCAGTGTGCATGGCAAGCTAGTGTTCCCATGTGTATTTGACACACAAAAGCTCCGGCTGTCCTCGTCCCCTTTCATTTTCAATTACCGTTATGGTGTGTGGTGCCCACTCCCCAGAGCTAATGCACTGCAATCACTGTGATTTACGGTTACTCCCCACACAGTCACCATGCAGGGACTCCAGTTTATTTGGATGACAACGCTGCAGTTTCCCCAATGGAAGAAAGGTCAAGGCTGACGCAATTTCATATCTAATGCACATACTGGCTTGGTCACAATGTTTATTTGTGTATGCCTAATAAAGGAAAACAAATGCAGACATGCCAATACCAGAAAGAACCATGGTATTTTATTTTAAACATTTATCATGGTGATACTATGTTCTTTGACATGCATCTTGATACTATGGAATTTTTTGAAGTAAAAGTAAAACCGTGCATGAAAATAACATGGAGCACAGACTGTGTAATAAATGTCTCTGCTGTTTTTGTACAGTGTTGATTTTAAAATGAATGCCTTTGCGTGAATATATTTGAGCAATGTCTCACCTTGAGCTCCATGTCTTTCAGCTTCAGTTCCAGGCCAGAGTGTAACTCGCTCACTTCCTGCTGTAGTTTCAGGATGTCCAGCCATTCAGCACTAACGTCTGATGACAATTTAGCAATGCTAGCATCACATCTAAGGCAAAAAGAATTTCAGACAACTATAAGTATTTCATCTCTTCCTGTTCAAGTTTTACTGATATAGCGGAATGTACTATAATTTTGGCAACATTTTCATCTAAAACTTTAACTCTTTTAATAAAATTTTACTTTATTTTTTTTCAATTACTATTAGCCGCCATGCTATTTTGAAGGTAGTATTGCTCCTAATTAAAGAAATGGGAGTGAGTAGGTCCAGCACTGACAATCATATGGTTTAGTTGATTTTCAAGATAACGAAAGTGCTCCCATTGATCTTAATTTCACTTATTTCTCCATATTTTACAAAAATATATCATACATTGCTTAACCACTGACCATTCAAAATAACCCTTCAGATATTTTTCATAGATTTTTCAATAAACAGTCTGTTTAGTCGATCTGTCTACTCTTTTTTTAAACATAAACATGGTGTTTTTGTATTGCAGTAACACAACTGACATTAAAACACTTTTTGCTACATTATTGCTCATTTTCAGCTAGAAAAGTGCCTCTACTCAGTTGCATTGTGGACAAATAACATCAACATTTTCATGTTCTTAAGAGAGTTAATTACAATTATTACCGTTATAAGGTCATAGAAACTATTTCAAGTAACAGTCAGAAAAATGTAAAAATGTTTTTTCATACAAGATAGGAAGAATCTTTTCCTCAATTTTCCTTATTAATAAAAGAAGATACAACAACGTTATGGAGCAATTATGGAATTGTGAAGATTGCAATTTTAGCTTTCACCACAAAATAAAATAGAAAACAAATAATAAAATAAAACAGAATAATAAAATAATCAAGAAATAGAGCAGTTATGGAATTGTGTATATTGCAGTTCTACATTTTGTCATCTAAGTGAGTGACCTTATCTGCCACTGCAATTGTAGAATGACTCGGAAGATAACAGAGAACTTCTGATTGGTCACACATCTTGTTTGTGCACAAAAGCAGGCAAGACCAGTTTAGATGTTTTTCATGAGACAATGAATACATTTACTGTTAATACATGAAGAGGTGTGAATATGGCAAGATGGGGTGGACTTGATAAGAGAGGAGTCCAATTTTGCTATAAGTTTGATTGCAACATATAATCATTGCTGTTAATAATGTTCACCGTTTGTTTGAATACATGTCATTAACTAACTGCATGATTTTTACTGTACATTTAGGGACATCACCTTGACATAGTCATCACTGATATGCTACTCCTAAATATAATGTAGAAACTTTCATTTTCTGTTAAGTTGCTTTGTATCGTGAAAAGTGCTATACAAATATGTATAGCACTTTGTGGAAGAATTAGATGTGCTGCTCTCAAACTTTCCTGAGGATGGTACTCCCCTGGTTATGCTTGGAAACTTCAACATCCACCTAGATAAACCTCAGGCTGCAGGCTTCTTTTGATCTCAAGCGAGTATTAACTACGGCTACTCACAAATCAGGCAACCAACTGGACCTTATTTACACACGACACTGCTCCACTGATCATGTGCTGGTTACTCCAATGCACACCTCAGATGGTCACTTTTCGAAGTAACGCTCTCTCTCACCCTCCTGGCTATCTGCTATGGTTTCATCTTTGCTTCCTTCCCCTGAACAGTTATCATCTCTTGATTTTAACCGTGCTACTGATACTTTCTGCTCCACTCTTAC
>NW_015505714.1:949120-963328 GCF_001515645.1 Sinocyclocheilus grahami | reverse complement strand
CTAAAACTGCCCGGTCCTGCAGATTTGCTTTATACAACATTAGGAAGACCAGGCCCTTTCTTTCAGAAAAGAAACAATTAATCCAAAATGCCGCTGCAAGATTAATCTTTAATGAGCCGAAAAGAATGCATGTCACACCTCTGTTCATCAATTTGCACTGGCTACCAGTAGCTGCTCGCATTAAATTCAAGGCATTAATGTTTGCCTACAAAACCACCACTGGCTCTGCACCCACTTTCTTTTTCATTAACTGTTCCTTCCTGGTGGAATAACCTGCCCAAATCAATCCGAGCAGCTGAGTCCTTAACCATCTTCAAGAAACGACTAAAAACACATCTGTTCCACCTTTATTTGACCCTCTAATCTATATCTATATCGCCTTTATCTATATTTATCTTCTTTTTAAATTATTTATTTATTTCATTTATAAAAAAACAACAACAAAAAACAAACAAACACTCGCTTTCTAATATTTCTATTCTATCTACTTGTTTTTCTTTGTGTGTGTGGTGTGTGTGCGTGTGTGTATATATGTGTATAGTGTATATATATATATATATATGTATATGTATGTATGTGTATATATATATATATATATATATATATATATATATACACACACACACACACATCTATATATGTACCGAACAGAAAAAATAGAAAGCTAGTGTTTGTTTGTTTTTTGTTTTTTTTTATATATATAAAAAAAAGATAAATATAGATAAAGTAGAATTAAAATAGAATAGAAAGTGATGTATGTGTATATATATATATATATATATATATATATATATATACACACACACACACACACACCTTGCTACATGTACTGCGTTAGGTTAACCGAGACTTGTCATTTGCACTTATATATTGTTGCTCTTTTGTTAGCTTTGACTGCTTTTATTGTCCTCATTTGTAAGTCGCTTTGGATAAAAGCATCTGCTAAATGACTAAATGTAAATGTAAATATAAATAAACATGTGTCTATGCCTGGAAGGCATCGCTGAGCCTCTGCCCTCTATCTATTTCCACGTTCATTTCTATATAAATATTAGGCATTTTTTGAATAAACAAATGCCAAGAACACATCTCGCTAATAAATTCACTAAGCTGGTTGTTTGGAAATATACATTCTTACACATGAGCGATCACTTCATTTTCAGTCTCATTGTTATAAAACATCCTTAGCAACACAATCACAATCATTTGCAAATCACTCTTATAGTATTGCGAATAGTTTGAACTTTGAGTTCATGGTCATGTATTTATAAATGATGGCTATTTTTGGTGCAAAAGTTAACAGTTAACATTATAAGTGGACCTCAGGGAAAATAAAATGGAAAAAAATGCAAGCAAAAGCATTTAAAATGAGAAATTATGAAATTCATATTTATTACTTAATACATCTAATAAAATAAAATAAAAATAAAGAAAATATTGGTGTAAATTGTGACCTTGCCTCTCTGCCTCTGAGATCCCCAATACCTGTCATGTTCTTGTGATCCAAGCTTTCGACTGCAAAAGTTGTTCCTGCAGCAAGGCTGCCTCTCTCAATAATCTGGGCTTCTAGCACCTGGAGAGACAGAAGATTGTTCTGTCCTCGCGGTCATATAATAGTGTGATTTGCTCATATCAGCAGTCACCCTTCAGCAGTCCATATAGTAGTAGTAATAGCTCCTTAATTGGATAATGTACCTTGATATTTTGTAATTTTAGAGTGAAAGACAGAAGTGGTTTAGCCCAAGCAATTACACCAGATTCCTAATTTTTTCCATTGCTAATCAAGCCTGTGTTTCTTGGTTACGTCATTACTCTTCATGGACAAAAAAAATCTGCCTCATTCTGGCTGTGATGACTGCTGAGCTTTGATTTATTTGATTAATTAATTTTTTATGTACATATTCTGCATAATCTATCCCATCAGGTAAGTGACTCTGCGATAGAAGATAGAAGATAACAAAATAAGCCCCTTTTACATTTCAGGGTTCTCAGAAGCAGAAGTCATCATAGACTTCATAAACTTATATAGTGATAAATGGAAACTACAACAAATATTTGTTTGCATTCTCATTTGCCCCAACAGCAAAAGAAAAAACCCACAATAGTGTTTCTATGACTTTCCAAAAGAAGTGGAAAAAATTAAGAGAATATGTTAGTCAAAAGAGAGAAAGATGTCAAATTTGCTGTCACTCCTTCAGTTAATTAGTGTTAATTAGTTTTATGTAATTTAATACCAAGGTAAGAAAATATACATTCAATTTTTACAAATATAATATAATATATGATAAAATAAATCTTATTTTTTATCTTATTTTAATTTTAATCTTATTTTTGCACCTGGATGTCGAGCTGATTGACTGATGGGCAATCATTCTAACAGATTAGTAATTCCCATTTAATAATATATAATATAATATAATACAATATAATAATCATAAAAGTTATTTTTGCACCTGGATGTCTTTGCTGAGCTGTTTGACAATGTGACTTATGATCTGAATGTGGTTCTCCAGTAGTTTTCTAGCAGACGACTCCATCAGGACTGAACCCTGAGTTGCAGTCACCACGTCGTCCCTGATCTTCATGGCTTGTTCCAGTAGAATGCTTCGAGTGCATTCCTGATTGGTCATGCGGCTCTCCATATGTCCTATAAACATTTCAATTCAAAACGTAATTACACAACTAGAACTCATTTGCTAGAGATTTTTAGAATTCTTTTTTTAAACATTTTTTAGGCCGTTAAACATTAACAGTCAAGCCCACATATTGTTAAAGTAAAGTAATCTGGCAGTAAAGAATTTTTATTTTCAAAAGCTGGTCTCCAGAAACTTAATTTTAAAAAGATCTCTTCATCACAGGCAAACAGCCTGCGACATCTCATTACAGTGTAATGTGAGCTTATTTGATGTAATTTAATATCATAAAATGTATAGTATAATTAGTAAACAGAGTCTGAGAATGCTTTATTTTGTAAAAGAAACTACAGTAAAGAGCCATACTGTCGAAATGAAGCTGAATCAAATGCCTTTGGAAGCTAGAAGAAGCACAGCACTGCTTTCTCTTACATTGCATTAAATGTAGTGAGCATAACTCAAGGGCTCCAGCAAACTACATCAACTATTGATTATCTGCCGCTGAGTACCGTTTCACCCTGATGAATAAAGTATTCATTTAACAGAGGTGAATCCTTTTGATTGAGCATTTACAGATTTAATAGTTAAAATGTGTATGTATGTGGGCTATATATAGTATATATAGGCCTATATATAAAATGCAAAGTAAAGTTGAAATCTTTACTTACTTGTGAACTGTTTCCCTGTAGTCTGTGTTTGTTTAGTTTGATCTCTTAGCTACACATGGCATGTTCTGACAGGAGTGTGTCATTATAGGCCTATTTGACAACTAGATAATGCAGTCAATTTGATTTTAAAATCGTACATCTGCTTATCCAAATATAACGTTATTACAACTAATTAACTTTCTAGTCTGCGAAAGATGACAGCTTTAGAATGATGGACTAAAAGCAGTTCATCATGCTATCATTTCACAAGAAGCATAATTAAGTATTGAAATAGAAGCCAGACATCTCAGACTCCTCATTAATTCTCATGGACTTTTCTGACCAGACTACCAGTAATGATTTCCCTTTTGTGATTTGTAACACATCTATTATGCAATATATAGCAATGTACTCAGCATCTCCACGCTTCAAAGCTAAGTGGTAATGGTCTCTTTAGGGAAATTATTAAAGTAACGTCCTAACGTGTGCTGCTACTTGCTGTGTGTAAAATCAATTTGATACACATAAACGTTTAAAACATCACAGTTCTTCGTCAAACAGACATGCCTTTACAGCAGCTGTTACATAGAATTAAATAATTCAAATGGTAAGATCTTTAAAAGTAAATATGAGTGGGTTTTATTGTGGGTGGTATTGTCTTGGCTTTGCCTTCACTTTTAAATTGAAAACATGGCTATTTATACTGTAAATGCTAGTAATTTTAATGGGAAAAGAATATGAAAATGATATAAAACCTGTCAACTGATTAATTCTAAAGGTGTCTTTACACAGCCGAGGTAATCTGTGCCTGCTCACAATTCAGTGTAAAGACGCAATGGTGCATAAAGCTAGACTAAATTATGCCTGCTCAGACCCATTCAGCCCCTCATCAAGGTTAGGATTGATGTGTAAATGCATTAATGCCACCACTGTGCAACATTAAACAGTCCGTACAGACACATAAATGCCACTTCAGAAACACTTCTGTGCCACCTTTGCAGTGTAAATTTGCCAATTGTCTAACCATTCACATGTTAACGTCATAAAAGACAATACATAAGTTAGATGTTAAATGTTTTGAGTTAAATGTTTTTTTTTTTAATCAAAAGTAAAATTATATTATAGATATTTATGTTTATTCATGTTTACAGCATGGTGTGATGGTGCTTGTGTTTCTATGGTGCCACATCTCTGCCTTTATGTTAATATTGACTACTGGAGAGGCATTTTTGCTTATCTTTAAATCGTGTGTCTTCCCGGTGTGCCACCTGTATTATTATCAACACGTTTTATAGTAACAAACAACATTTAATAGCTCAAATAGCTTGTATTAACATTGTAATAGAATGACAAATGCAGACCTGTATAGTAAAATATACACTGACCAAATTCCTTATAATTACTGACTTTCGCCAAAGGGAGGCGCATCTTTCAATTCTGCAATTATGTATTCATGTACTGGCTGTTTCTTAGGTTACTGTCAGGCCATTAAGTCTTTAAAGAGTGAATCAGATGCCCAGTCACGTTTATTTCACAGGTAGCTAACCCTTGTTGGTGGCTATTCTTCCCGCCTACAGAGCTATTTTATTAAATACAAACAAATGGTCCAGTAGGTTTAGTTTAGTTTACTTCAAGGTTAAGGTGCCGTGAAAGACCCTCCGAATAATGTCACTAGTATAACAGATAAAGTTAATTTGTTGTAAGTGCCTGAGTGTCATTTGCGATCAAGAGCACGCGCTCCTGTGCTTCAGTGTCACTGGCGCTCCGCGCGCTGACAGCCTGCTGCCGCTGCCGCTGCTGGACGGGAGCTATGGAGGAGAAACCCAAAGATGAGAGCGCCAAAGACCCGCAATCGACGTCCTACCAGAGAAGGATGTGGAGGACTTTCCAAGAGAAGACCAAACCGTTTTTGAGCCCCAAACTGGGGTCCGAACGACGCAGCGGGGATGCTAAAAAAGAAAGCGGATTGTGGATGTTTAAAAGAAAGAAGAAACAGGTCTTGGACCGGGTCTTCTCGTCCTCGCAGCCCAATTTGTGCTGCTCAACTCCGCCGTCTTTCGTAGGCGACAGGACCCTGTGCGAGCAGCCGGGCTCTAGCGCCGGTAAAGGGCTCGGGATCTCCCCGCTGGCCGTTGCTGATGGAGCATCAGTCAGTAAACCGGAGATTTCCCTATCCGCGCACGGGAGCCCCAAGCTGCTGGTGTCTCATCTGGTTATGTCCCAGCAGAAGAGCTCGTCCTTGGGCTCGACGTGCTTCGAGAAGCTGGTGGTGGATTCGGCAGCATCCAGTGAGGATGAGCTGGCTAAAAACGCCAGTGACCTGGTAAGTGTGAGAGTGATTTTTAAAACATAAGATAACCAGAAAGTGACCCGAGTGTGCTTTCTGCATACTGAGAAATGAATTGTCTTCACGTTTCATCCTATTTTACTACGTATCGGCACTGTCTCCTCATTAACTGACCCGCAAATTGAATATTGTCTGGTCATCTCCCATGTGGGGTGTTCAGACAGCAGTTGACATTGAACATGTTGACTGATCTGTCAATGTGTGGTGCTGCAGATTCCCCTTTTGTTTACTCATAAGTGTTATAGAGAGACTAAGAGGTTTACTAACTTTATTCATAAGATCTCACAATCTCAAAAATGTCACATTAAGTGGCCCCAAATAGTATTTGGCCACTTAAGCCGCACTTCAGTGTCACTGCATTAGATCAAACCAGTGGCATCTGTACGCAAATTATTATAGACTTTTACTTAGAACTAACTTCACTTTTCACAGCTATTTTTGCAAATACTTTTATCTAACTAGTGCCATTGTGATTTGTGATGGATGGTAGTGTAATGAATTTGAGTAAATGTAATTAGTTACTGTACTTAATCTTTTTTGCTACTTCGTAGTTTTACTGAGTACCAAAGGTATTAGCAACTTTTACGCTCTACTTCACTACATTTTTGAATAAGTATCTGTAGGCCTACTCTTTACTCCACTACAGTTGTAATGAGTATTGCATTTGCTCATTACATTTTGCATGGACCTAACTTTTTCTGCAGCAGTTTATTTCTGCTACAAAAGAAGCACTATTGTCAGGGCATTAAAAGTACTATATCTTGTGCGTTTTGCCCTTACTCGATGAAACTTGTCAACAAGGCTTATTTGTGTGAATGTGAGTGCATTAGCGTGTAGCTGTGAATCACTGGTGTTTTATGAGATAAGGACATTACTACAGCCAGAGATGAGGCTGAAACCAGCACGTCTAGTGCAAAACAGCTTTGACTTTTTAATTTTACTTAAGATTATTTTATTTATCTGTCATATTAAAGGGACCTTTTTGAAGGACATTGGTTTACTTATGCCCTTTTTGAGCACTTGTGCTTCACTGAGACTTGAGTGTCTGTAGACGTTTAAGAGGTGGTTGTGTTGACATTGATGTCTTGGAATTTTGAGGTGTTCAGTTTTATTTTGATTATAGAAAATAAAAGTGATTGCTCTTCTCACAAATCAAATTTTTCTTCTTTTTCACTGGCATTTCTCGTTGGTTTTGAGGGCTAATGCATCTCTGAGCTTACATTCAGTATGAGTACAATTTTTAAGTACTCTATACTCTAAGACTTTTACTCATTGTAAAACAGTCGTTTTGTAATTGGTGACTTGTAATGGAGTCATGTTTGCTCTAAGGTATCTGTACTTTTACTCAAGTATTGTTTTCAGGTACTATTTACTCCTCTGGTATGCAGTCATTTCCCCTCAAGTGTCCTAGCAGAGTGACCACAGATGGAGTTCATCACATCAGGATTCCCACAATACATTTCTATAACTTGCCCATGAAATTTCCCAAGAAATGGACACTATGGTGTTATTTGTGTCCCATGACATTTCCTGGCCTGGAAATCACAGTTTTAAAAATTGCTTGATATTTCTATTTGAAGTAGAATCCCCGTTACACCTGTTCCTCTTAAGTTTGACAATGAAATAGTGTCCAAATATGTACTGTAATCCTAATTATGAACAGTATATTTATTAACAAACTTATTTTTTGTGAATTCTTTTGCTTTAAAAGTCTGTTTGTGCTGTATTTCTTTATATAATTGGTTTGATATTTTCTAATGTAATGACATTCACACATTTTTTTAAGCATGACTTAAGGTCAAACATTTTTTGTGGGGACCCTGTATGTTTAGGTCTATGCGTTCTGGGTTTAACATATTAATGCACTAATACAAACATGAGTTTCATAAAATGCAGTTAGGACATTGTATGATATCTGTGTCATTGTCTTAAGAGCCGTTGACTGGTGACGTTGTTAACATGTAGCAGCTCTTGTGGTTATCACACTTGTGATACAAATGTCCCAGACGTTTGAAATGACACATCTGCCTTAAAGAAGTTGTTATAGGCAACAAAGTAAACTTCTAAATACTTTGTATCTGCAATCTTAGGTGCAACTAGCAAATCAAGTTGAAACTAAAAAGTTTTGACTGAAAACTGCTGTTTCACATTAAAGGCATTGTTCACTTTGCTAAAATATTAATTAATAGTAAAAAGATTATATCAACAGTTACACATTTTTTCTAAAGTTTATTATGTTTATTTGATCTATTTTTTTCAGACAATGGAAATGAAAGAGAAAGCAACACTCCATTTCACAGCAATTCCCTTATCAACAATACAATTTTAAGTTTTCAGCATTGACCTTGTTGCAAATAAGAGCCTGTTTTTTTTTTTTGTGGGGTGGGCTATCAATTCATAATTTTGTGAAACTCCTGACATCATTATTGACCTTTCAGTGAATCCCATCTTTTTACTATTAATTTTGTGAATGCCAATTGGTCATGTTGAAAATGAATTGATAACAAGATCAATGGTTGAATATTTAGAAGGTAGAAGCTTAGAAGTTTGTTGCGATTATATGATGTAATGCTGCAGAAAGAGAGAAAAATAATACTTATGCTTAACTATTTAAGGGGTTTACCATTTATTCAAGTAATAGTTCACAAAAAAAGAAAAAGAATAGCTGAAAATGTACTCACCCTAAGTCCTGAAAGTAGACAAAGAGAATCCAATCAAACAAATGAGACAAAAATATTTCCTTTGCCATTTATTTATTCAGGAAAATGATCCAATATTGCATATCTGAGAGTGGCAAATGTATGCGAATCTCTAGGATCAGCAGTTTATTTGAAGGTGAAATTAGAGTCCATCTGTTCAGAGGTGTTTTTAATCAGTGAGATGACTTTCAGGTGTCTGTGCATGCCCTGTTTTATTTAAAGAACAAGGATCTATCAAAGTTTGATGATGTTTGTGGAAGTATATCACTGCACGAACAAAAGAGATCCTGAGGACCTCAGAAAAAGAGTTGCTGTTGCTCATCAGGCTGGAAAAGGTTACAAAGCCATCGCTAAAGAGTTTGGACTCCACAAATCTACAGTCAGACAGATTGTGTACAAATGGAGGAAACTCAAGACCATTGTTTTCCTCCCCAGGAGTGGTTGACCAACTAAGATCACTCAGAAAGCAAGACGTGTAATGATCTGCGAGGTTGCAAAGGACCCCAGGGTAACTTCTAAGCAACTGAAGGCCTTTCTCACATTGGCTATTGTTAATGTTTATGAGTCCATCATCAGGAGAACACTGAACAACCATGGTGTCTGTCCATGGCAGAGTTGCAAGAAGAAAGCCACTGCTCTCCAAAAAGATCATTGCTGCCCATCTGTAGTTTGCTAAAGATCATGTGGACAAGCCAGAGTGTTATTGGAGAAAGGTTTAATGGACGGATGAGACCAAAATATTACTTTTTGGTTTAAATGAGAAGTGTTATATTTGGAGAAAAGAACACACTAAATTCCAGCATAAGAACCTTATCCCATCTGTGAAACGTGGTGGTAGTATCATGGTTTGGGTCTGTTTTGCTGCATCTGGGCCAGGACAGCTTGCCATCATTGATGGATAAATGAATTCTGAATTATACCAGCAAATTCTAAAGGAAAATGTCAGGACATCTGTCCAAGAACTGAATTTTAAGAGAAAGTGAGTCATGCAGCAAGACAATGATCCCAAGCACACGAGTCATTCTACCAAAGAATGGTTAAAGAAGAACAAAGTTAATGCTTTGGAAAGGCTGAGCCAAAGTCCGGACCTTAATGTTGTGAAAGGACCTGAAGCTCAGTTCATAAGAGGAAACCCACCAACATCACAGAGTTGAAGTGGTACTGAGGAATGGGCTATAATTCCTACAAGCCACTGTGCAGGACTGATCGGCATTTACAAAAAACTTTACCTGCCGTTACTGCTGCAAAAGGGGGTCAGACCCGTAGCAAAGATTCACAAATGAAAATCTGATGATGTTTTGTGTCATTTATGCAGAAATATAGAAAATTATATAGGGTTCACAAACTTTCAAGCAGCACTGTATATATGAATGTTACCATTTGTATAGGCATCTTTAAATTAAAACGCTAGTAATGTTTCCAAGAAAAGCAGTTTGCATTAGGCTTCTTTTATGAAATCTCAGATATTTATGGAAAGATCAAACTCTCTGCACGTAATATGATAAAGTATGTGGGTTTGAGAAGTTCAGTGACATTGTGTACAGAGAAGGCCATGAGAGAATCCGTGACCCATTTAGCCTGATTCATAATTAAACCCTTTACCATATCTTTCCCTCCATAGCAATTATATAATACGTTACTGCCACCCTGAGGTCCTGTTCCTCTGTTGTTTTGTTTGAAAATTTAACAGATGGGGCTTATTTCTCATGAATTAGAGAGACTGCAAGATATCGATCTGATTTCGGTTTAGAGCAGAACAGATTAGGTAAGGTCATACATGAAAATTACAACCACTACTGCTCATGGCAGTCCTCTTGTGCAGCATCATCACGTTTTTTATTACCTCAGCTTGGAGGTTTCTGTGACCAGCTGAGAGTGGAAGAAGCTTCTGGCAATCAATGTGCTTTCTGGCTCTCAAACAATAATATTTTTTGCCAATATGCTAAATTTTATTAAAAACATAATAAAAATGAATTAAATGATCTAGTCATGCCACTTCAATTTATGTAAGTGGGACGTTTCACTGTTTGTATTGCTTTAAGATATTCTGTCAGTTTGGTAGGGATATTCAGTGACACTTTGTGCATGTTTACAGCATTTAGTTAGAGCCAGTAGGTGGCTTTAGATGTGATTCATGAATTACTCAAACGATTCATTCAAACACGGATTAATACAGGATGAGCCAGGTGACTATTTAATGAGTGAGCCATTGAATCATTCACTTAACCGTTTTGAACACTGAATCATTCTGGAAATGAACACTGCTCTGTGCTGCTTGGACATGCTTTGACTTTGTTTGGAACTATTTTCGTTGGCTGAGCAAAATTACACACACTAGTGATGGGAGAAATTAACCTTTTTGAAGCTTTGAATCAATTGAACCAACTGCTGGTCAAAACTGTGTAAATGCAACAAAACATGCAAACAACAAAACAAAACAGCTTTTACAAACTAATTGCAAATGCTTTCTTGAAAGTTTAATATAATAAATGCCGGGGTGTGAAGTAACAAATTACACATACTCCCGTTACTGTAATTAAGTTTTTTTGATCAGAAATTGTACTTTTTTTGAGTAGTTTAAAAATGTTGTACTTTTTCTTTTACTCGAGTACATTTGAAGTGATGTATCTGTACTTTTACTCTTGCTTGATTTAATTACATTTTTATCCATAAACGTGATTGGATAGGGAGAGGGTATCAGTTTTGTGACTCTCGTCAAATTGTGCATAGAAAACTTTAACCGCCAACTGGTGATAATCCTGGCTGCTGGAAGAGCATTCTTCAGTCTGGACTGCCGCGTCTCTCCCTCGCTTGCGTCCTGCAGCAGTCACTTGGAGAAGTCAGCAGTTTGTTGACTCCTGATGAGTTTGAGAAAAAAGTGTGTTGAGGACTCTCTAAAATGCTTGGAAATGTGGGGAAAAAAACAGCTTACAATGGCTTAATGTACTGAATTTGGAGGACCAGATTCAGTATGCACCTTACTGATGACCCGTGGCATTATTATGTATCTCTGTCAGCACGTGATGTAATAAAACTGCAGCTAAACACGTTTTTTGTTTCATCCATTTTATACAATCCGCCTTCAATTAGCAAGTGCACTCGTGTTCAACAGTTCAACACTTTTCCATTCATTTGTAGATGCTGCTGATAGAGCAGCTTATTTGCCCAGACAAACACCTATGTGTGTGTGTTTTCTTTTGAAAAAGTTTCCCCGGAAATACTTCCCTATTTAATGCAATTTTTTCCTTACAAATTGTATTATCAGCATAACAATTTGAGTAAATGTAGTTGTAGTTGTAAAAGGTAGGGGATGATGCCCCCTTCTAGAACAATTTGCATTTACGTTTAAATTGTAACATAAATGATCATGTTTATGATTCTCCTTTCTTTATCACAAAATGCTAAAACTGGCACCGTTTTGGAGAGAAATTGACTATTTTTAATCTTTCTTTTTAACCCATCTCATGGTGTGTGATGAACTCTCATATGAGTTTCTAATAGTTTTTGTATTCTTTGCATTGTTCTAAACATTAATATTTTATGTGCAACAATAGCATGCTCTGGCTCAGTGGCCTTACACCTGATTTTAAATCTATTTTTCAAACATTATGATTTAAATGGTGATGAGTGTACTGAGAATAACTCTTTCATCTTTTCATCACTTTTCATCATAAAAGTTTTTCGGTGTTGTTTTGATGTATTTTAAAGAGTTGGAAGTCAAAATTAAAACTGCTGGATGATAGATATTCTTCATTCTTTATGACAAACAACAAAAGATAATATGAATTACAGTATGTACAATGTTTTCTAAATGTATAAATTGCAGTGTACAGCTTTTATTATACAGGTAAGGGGGTAGAATCTGCAGCTCAGTACTCACTTCTCATGAGTACTTTTAAATAAGCTACTCTTTTACTCTTACTCAGGTAGTTTTTTGGACAAGTACTTTTTACCCTACTCACACTACATTTTTTGGAATGTTATGGCACTTTTATTTGAGTATATTTTTTCAGTGTACTCTTTCCACCACTGATTAAATGCAATTTAACTAATAACTACTGCTCATCCTTTTAATTACACAAATGTCTCGTTAAAAATGTCTCGGATTGATAAAACTGATCCGAGATCAGGTAAAAAACCATAGACACTGGTTCAATGGTTCGCCATTGGGGGCGAATCAGACGAATTTATTGTGAACACCCCCCAATGGCAAACCATTGAAATTCCAAAATGTTTCGAAACAGTTTTGACGTAACGAAGCCTCATTTACTGAAATCACATGACTTTGGCAGTTTGATACGTGCTCTGAACGACTGTTTCGAAACAAATTATTCACAAAGGTTTCGAAGATTCATGAAGCAGTGTTTCAAAAGCAGCCATCACTAACACAAACTATTTGGGACATTGTGTTTAAAATGTAAGTTATTCAATATTTACTTCTTGTTCATTGCCCTGTTGTATATAAAAGCAAATGCCACACTCGGTATCGTACACAGTTGTGATTCATGTCGTGCCGATCAATAACAATCTTGCTCGCCTGTGATTTATTGTGTAAATATTTTGATTAGATTAGATTAGATTACCACTTTAGATTATATTTTCCACCTTAGTTTTGCAAACAAATAGTATGGTGAAAATGTTTTCTCAGTTCAGTCGTGTAGGCTTCACAATCTTCATTGCTTGGCCTAATTCGTTCCTTTGAGCTCCTCATCATCTTAGTTTTGACACACATGCTGCTCTATTAATGGCCATAGCAGCAGGTCACTCAAAAGCTAATGAGCCTTCACTACTATATGTACCCTCATCTTTGTAAAGAGCTGCAGTGGTCTGTACTTTTTCATTAGTCTCATTCATTATGTCTACATCAAGTTAAACTACACTTGGCCTTATATATCGTCTCTAGGTTACGTATGTAACCATGGTTCCCCGAGGGAACGAGACGCTGCGTCGAGTCGCTTTGGGAACGCCCTTGCGTGACCGCGTTCTGAAGCACGTGTCAAATCCGTCCAATGGAGCAGCGAGACGTCACGAGCAGGGTGACGTAAGCACCGTAGCTTTATTAGTCCCTTTCAACTGAGTTTCTAAGCACTGTGATTAACACTTCCTCACTCAGTCATCTTATTTGTTGCGAGAAGATGTTAGAGTCATATTTCCTGACACATACAATGGTAAACCACAATAGGTTGTTGTGCTTTTCTGTGACTGGAGCCCTTTGATCACTAATGTAAAAACTCCTTACCATCACAGTTTTGTATGAACATCTTCCCCCCAGGGGCACATAGGAAATGATCTGAAATGCGTAAACCACATAACATCAGAAATACATTTTCTCACAGGCCGCATGACTTAATGTTGTAGTGTTCTTCTGCCTGAAGCAGAAATGCTGGTGTAATATCCTCATGCCCTGCACAAATGAGATGGACGCACAAGCCAGGATGACTCAGGGCTTTTTCTAGATCTATTGACTGTGTATTGTTGTAATCTCATATGTAGGTTTCTTGTGATGAGATTGGGGATATAGATAAGACTAAAATGAGACACTGGCAGTAAAACAAGGTTAATCTTCCTCGTGAGCAATTCTCCTTCATGTTGATGTTGTGTTTGATTTTTTTTTATTTATGCCCATTACAGGCTCAGATATTAATATTAAACAAATATTTTTTTTATTTTCAGATTATTTTAACGAAGTCAAGTGGTAACATGATCTTAATAGCCCCTGCTTCCTCTCCTAGGTTCACGAAACGGTCGTCCATAAAATGCATTGCTGTTCTGTTGTAAGTAATCTTAAAGATTCCTAAATGCATTTACTTTCGAAGGCCAAATAAAGTGCTTTTGCTTTCGCCTAGAAACACACAGCGTCTCCCTGACATGGCTGCTTCAAC
>NW_015505714.1:944960-948277 GCF_001515645.1 Sinocyclocheilus grahami | reverse complement strand
ATATATATATATATATATATATATATATATATATATATATAATGAGCAGTGTATGTAATTTGAAGTAGCTTTATTAGTCCCTTTCAACTGAGTTTCTAAGCACTGTGATTAACACTTCCTCACTCAGTCATCTTATTTGTTGCGAGAAGATGTTAGAGTCATATTTCCTGACACATACAATGGTAAACCACAATAGGTTGTTGTGCTTTTCTGTGACTGGAGCCCTTTGATCACTAATGTAAAAACTCCTTACCATCACAGTTTTGTATGAACATCTTCCCCCCAGGGGCACATAGGAAATGATCTGAAATGCGTAAACCACATAACATCAGAAATACATTTTCTCACAGGCCGCATGACTTAATGTTGTAGTGTTCTTCTGCCTGAAGCAGAAATGCTGGTGTAATATCCTCATGCCCTGCACAAATGAGATGGACGCACAAGCCAGGATGACTCAGGGCTTTTTCTAGATCTATTGACTGTGTATTGTTGTAATCTCATATGTAGGTTTCTTGTGATGAGATTGGGGATATAGATAAGACTAAAATGAGACACTGGCAGTAAAACAAGGTTAATCTTCCTCGTGAGCAATTCTCCTTCATGTTGATGTTGTGTTTGATTTTTTTTTATTTATGCCCATTACAGGCTCAGATATTAATATTAAACAAATATTTTTTTTATTTTCAGATTATTTTAACGAAGTCAAGTGGTAACATGATCTTAATAGCCCCTGCTTCCTCTCCTAGGTTCACGAAACGGTCGTCCATAAAATGCATTGCTGTTCTGTTGTAAGTAATCTTAAAGATTCCTAAATGCATTTACTTTCGAAGGCCAAATAAAGTGCTTTTGCTTTCGCCTAGAAACACACAGCGTCTCCCTGACATGGCTGCTTCAACACTAACTGCGTTTACTGAAACCACGCCTTCTTTCTTTGCGTGCACATTTGGGTGGCATTATGCTAATATTTCCACATAGTGAGGTAGATATGTGGGGGCGTGTTAGAACGAGCCGTTTTAGGGGGGCGTGGCAGAGTCTTAACTTTGATAAAGAATATCTCTTTGGTTTTGAGACTTTAGTCTTTGCAACTTCAGGGATCTTATCTATGCACAATCAGCTTGTAACACTCCAAAGAGAAAGGGAAACTTGAAATAGCATCATATGATCCCTTTAAGTGAACTTTACATCATACTTTAAGTATACTACTATGTCCCTATTTAGGTATTAATTTGTATATATTTTGTTATAGGAATATCTGAACATACAAAACATCAAAAGAAAGAACAGGGTATCTGCTTTTAAACAAAAACATTTTATTCTAGCTTCATACATACATTTTTTATAAACACTTCAATGTGGGTAAGTTTCATAAAAAAGAAAGTAAGAAACATTCTGAACAAAAAGCTGAAAAAAGACTATGAATTGGATTCAGAATGATAATCAAAACATAGATAGAGTAGATCAACACCCCAAAGCTTGACAGTCATTATTACCTCTTCATGGGTCAACATTTTAATCCATAACGTTACACAGTTTTGATGCTGTTTTATGTCTGATGATCGTGTTAGAATACATGTGGAAGCATCTGTTGTTTTATATTTATTCTTCGCTTGTGTTTTGGAAATTCTGTACAGATGATGTGTAATAGTGCCCCCTACCATATAACAATGAAACACGGATCCCGGAGCACAAGTAGCTATAGCTCAGATATATTTAGACTTTTTCTAAGAATAAATCAAGTACACCTAAAAGTCATTTTAAGTATATTTCTGAGAAGTACATAAAGCACATTTCTGAGAAGTACATAAAAAGTAGACTGAAAGTACACTTTCCTATTTTTTAGTTTAAAAGAAGTATACTAATAGCAAACTTGAATGAACTTCTTTTTCGTAAGGGTTAAAGCACACTTTAAATACTTCTATGTATGACAGAGCTTGTGTTTTACTAAAAGGGAAAAGTCATGTTAATGGCCGACAGATCTCCCTGTCACCTGCCAATCAGCGTTTTTATGATGTCATTTTTCTGTGGTTTGTTAGCAAAAATGTCAAATTTCACTTTGCGTACATCCAGGTGGTCCTGTGTCAGCCGAGCAACTGCCATTAAGATGATTGGGAATAGATTTTCTTGAACATTAAACATTTAGTTTTTCCCTCAGTACAATACAGTTTTATTAATTTAATCAGATGTTTAATATAATATTTTTTACATATTTTTAAAACACACAAATTTTGTTTCTTCATTAATATTGAATAAAAATAAATATATTTTTTATCATCAGACATAATTTCTGGCATGCACAAAATATTTGTGCCATAGTTATCAGTCAATATTATAAGGTTTATTTGTTTACTTATTTTTAATTTATCGGTCGGATATTTAAATGTTCATGCTAATTTACCGTATTTTTTATATTTAGATTAACTTTGGTGTCATCTAACACTCAAATTTACCCTTAAAAACACTAATTTAATAACACTTTTAAAATGAATATTTAGCAAATATTTTAATTTTTTCATGCTATACTTTATAATGTTGTGATACCTGTTTGAAACATTTTAAATAATTGTGTTGTTATCTCACATGTGGGTTTTTTGGGGTTGCAATAGGAGCTACAGATAAAATTTTTAAGACAAGACACTTGCCAGGCAAATGTTTTAAACCCTTTGTAACCTACAATCCATTGATCAAACTGTACTTTGAACTCTCACAGTCTTGTTTCATTCGTGAGCATGGCCACAGCCTTGTTTCGTCAAATTTAATATGGTCAGTTGCGGGCTAGGCTAGCAGCTGTGGCAGCATGATCTTAAAGGGGTCATATGACGTTGCTAAAAAATAACATTATTTTGTGTATTTGGTGTAATGAAATTACACCCCAAAAAACACACATTATTTTCCACATACTGTACATTATTGTTTCTCCTCTATGCCCCGCCTTTCTGAAACGCGTTGATTTTTACAAAGCTCATCGGTCTGAAAAGTGAGGTTTGCTGTGATTGGCCAGCGATCCAGTGCGTTGTGATTGGCCGAATACCTCAAGCGTGTGACGGAAATGTTACGCCCCTTACCATACTGTGATGTTGTGTCCCGGTGCAACAAGACAAAAACAATAAAAACCCATTATAAATGAGGCATTTGTAGCATCCAGTGGGGACATAATTACGGATTATAATGACTTATACTGTCTTTTTACGCGTTGCGTTGCATCGCGCGGCGTAAACATAAAACCATGTCTGCATTTGTGATCGGAGACACGACAGATAACAAGCACTACTCTGCACTGCTCAAAACTTGCATTTGAATCGTCAGTGGCAAATCCTTTA
>NW_015505714.1:941618-942751 GCF_001515645.1 Sinocyclocheilus grahami | reverse complement strand
TTTTTGTTTTTAACACTATACCTTTAATTGAATCAACCCCCCCCCCCACACACAAATTTTGTTTCTTCATTAATATTCAATAAAAATAAATATATTTTTTATCATCAGACATCATTTCTGGCATGCACAAAATATTTGTGCCATAGTTATCAGTCAATATTATAAGGTTTATTTGTTTACTTATTTTTAATTTATCGGACGGATATTTAAATGTTCATGCTAATTTACCGTATTTTTTATATTTAGATTAACTTTGGTGTCATCTAACACTCAAATTTACCCTTAAAAACACTAATTTAATAATACTTTTAAAATGAATATTTAGCAAATATTTAAATTTTTTCATGCTATACTTTATAATGTTGTGATACCTGTTTGAAACATTTTAAATAATTGTGTTGTTATCTCACATGTGGGTTTTTTGGGGTTGCAATAGGAGTTACAGATTAAATTTTTAAGACAAGACACTTGCCAGGCAAATGTTTTAAACCCTTTGTAACCTACAATCCATTGATCAAACTGTACTTTGAACTCTCACAGCCTTGTTTCATTATTGAGCATGGCCACAGCCTTGTTTAATATGGTCAGTTGTGGGCTAGACTAGCAGCTGTGGCAGCATGATCTTAAAGGGGTCATATGACGTTGCTAAAAAATAACATTATTTTGTGTATTTGGTGTAATAAAATTACACCCAGAAAAAAACACACATTATTTTCCACATACTGTACATTATTGTTTCTCCTCTATGCCCCGCCTTTCTGAAACGCGTTGATTTTTACAAAGCTCATCGGTCTGAAAAGTGAGGTGTGCTGTGATTGGCCTGCGATCCAGTGCGTTGTGATTGGCCGAATACCTCAAGCGTGTGACGGAAATGTTACGCCCCTTACCATACTGTGATGTCGTGTCCCGGTGCAACAAGACAAAAACAATAAAAACCCATTATAAATGAGGCATTTGTAGCATCCAGTGGGGACATAATTACGGATTATAATGACTTATACTGTCTTTTTACGCGTTGCGTGGCATCGCGCGGCGTAAACATAAAACCATGTGTGCATTTGTGATTGGAGAAACGACAGATAACAAGCACTACTCTACACTGCTCAAAACTTGCGTTTGAATCATCAGTGGCA
>NW_015505714.1:916857-941477 GCF_001515645.1 Sinocyclocheilus grahami | reverse complement strand
TATTCTATTGCATTTATTTGTGCTGTTGTTTGCCATTTTTTTTATTTGTTCTTATTTTATTACTGACTTTTTACTTGTGTTTTTTTATGAAAATAAAACTTTGCGTTGAAGAAAAGTAGATTTTTGTTTGTATATGCTGTCAATTATAGTTCTTAGGAAGAAATCAGAATCAGCAAAAATCGTTATCGGCAGGTCACACTAATGAAAAAGCGGAAATCGGAATCGGCCAAGAAAATTGCAATCGGTGCATCTCTAATAAAAATATAATGAATAAAAAATAAGGCACTGAGAGAGCGCATAGGCCTTTTGAAGCAAAATAGTACATAAACTATAGTATATAGTTGTGTCCTCTTTAAACAGTATAATTAAGCACTGGCTGTGAGCAGGCCTGTTCACCACTGTGTGAAATCTCATTTGCACAGGGCTGAGTTTAGTTCAGGGCTGTTTGCACAGAGGCAAATGCGATTCGAATGAACTCTTCAGGCAGACTGGACATCAATTAGCAGTTGTGTGGATGGATGCGCCGCTCCACTGGGCTCCATGACTGCCCATATTGCACTGTTTGTTTGTGTAACACAAGCTACAGCACATAGGCTTTGCTAGGTGATGATGTTCAGGCACATGCTGTTTGCTTAAAGGATTAGTTCACTTCCAGAATAGAAAATTCCTGATAATTTACTTACCCCCATGTCATCCAAGATGTTCATGTCTTTCTTTTTCAGTCGCAAAGAAATTAAAGAAATTCAAGGTTTGCTTGTCCACACATTCACACATGACGTAATCACGTTGGAAAGGTCACGTGCGGTTAGCACTTCGTCTGTGTACTCCGGTTCAAAAAGTTAGGGTAGGGCGAAAAACTCCATCTCATTTTTTCCTCCAACTTCTAAATCATCCAACATCATTGTTTTACCTTGTTTTGTAAAGGGCGTTTGACTTTCTTTGTATGTTCGCTTTGTACACATTGGGTTGGTATTTCCGCCTATGTCACGCGTGACCTTTCCAATGTGACTACATAATGGATGAAGTCGAGCTAGTGCAAGACGAGCATTTGTGGGTTAAAAAGTATATAAATGTTTATTTTTTTAAGAAAATGGCTGATCGTTTCGCTTGGTAAGAACCTTATTCCTCAGCTGGGATCATGTAGAGCCTTTTGAAGCTGCACTCAAACTGCAATTTGGACCTTCAACCCATTGGTTCCGTTGAAGTCCATTAAATGGAGAAAAATCCTGGAATGTTTTTTTTAAAATACTTAATTTCTTTGCGACTGAAGAAAGAAAGACATAAACATCTTGGATGACATAGGGATGAGTAAATTATCAGGAAATTTTTATTCTGGAAGTGAAATAATCCATTGCCTAACCTCAGAAAGGAATGATCCACTACTGCTCAGTTTTATTTTAGCATTAGACTTTCCACAGTGTTTCCCACACATAGACTTTACTTTGTTGGGCCGCCCAGGTATATTAACAGCTGCAAATATATTTGGAGAAACAAATATACTGTGTCTGTGCAAAGTTGCATGTTTGGAATGTGGTGATGTCAGGGTCAATGAGCATTTGGCCCATTTAACATTCTGATGGCTGCTGGAAAGAAACTGTTCCTCAGTCTAGACGTCCTACATTTTACACTTCTGTATATCTTTCCTGAGGGCAGGATTGTGAACAGTTTGTGTTGGGGGTGGGTGGAGTCTTAAAAGGGGTCATAAACCGAGAAATCATAATTCCCTTGATCTTTTGACATATAAGAGGTCATTGTACTATAAAAACATTCTGTAAGTTTCAGAAATCAAAACTTTCTTGTTAGTCTAAAAACAGCTGATATTGAAGCCAATCTGCCAAAACGACAGATTGTGGAATGTGCTGCTCTATAACGTAATAGAGCGAGTAAACCCTGCCTTCACAGAAGAAGATCAACGCCCGCTTCGACATCACTGCCTGTTTAGCCCCACCCACTGATTCACACATGTAGTGTAAATAACAAGAGAGGCAAACGCAGGTCTACACAGAAACCAAATGATAAAGTTGGATCCGAAGACAACAAGTCTTTGCATTGACTTCCTTCTGATCCCAACATTAAGAAAGAGTGGATGAAGTTTATTTTTAATGAATTTCCAGACCATGTCAGTAAGATCTTGGTCTTTTGATCAAGGCACAATTTGACTCAGGATTTTCAGAAAGATTGAAACTAAAAGATGATGCTGTGCCAAGTCTGTACTGGATCCGACAGTAATGTCGCACCACACAAGTGTGAGAAACTGTTTTTATTACGTGGTCACTATTGCTTTGTCTGTTATTACAGATCGTTTGATATAAACTTTTATGAGTATTTATGCGTTTTAACCTAAATCACAGCAGCGTCCATCTCTGAAGGATGTAGGCTGTCAAATATACATGCAGAAGTTTACATCGGTGGGCACACAGCCGTCCTTTCGAACTTGCAAGATGGGGGATAATTGTGTTAAAGGCAGAACTGTAGTCAATGAAAAGCATCCTGGTATAGGTGTCCTTGTTTTCCAGGTGTGAGAGGGTTATGTGAAGAGCTGCGGAGATGGTGTCCGAGGTTGATCTGTTTGGGCGGTAGGCATAATGTAAGCGGTCCAGCGTTTCTGGCATGCTGCTCTAAATGTGGGCCAGAACCACTCTCTCAAAACACTTCATAATGATTTGAGTGAGTGCAACTGGTCTGTAGTCATTCAGATGGGTCACTGTGCTCTTTTTGGGAAATGGGAAAATGATGGTTGTATCGTGGCCGGTGAGTGGGACAGGTTGAAGATGGAAGTGAGAACACCAGCCAGCTCCATGGCACATACCTTGAGGGCCATCCCAGGGATATTGTCTGGTAGCCACTCATGTCACCAGAAATCAGAAACTCTCTATAACATTCATGAAATTAAAATTATGATTGCTTTGTCGATACATATTGCTATTTGTTAATGCCCCTTTATACCAGTAGTTTTCTCCACCATTGCATCATTTGGGTAGAAGGTGGGCTAGTTGGAAGGGGAGCTGTAGGATCTTTATTTCTGCAGTTCAGTTTGGTAGACTTCACCTTTATAAGTGCATTACATTTTTTTAAGGGCACCTATTATGCCCCTTTTTACAAGATGTAATATAAGTCTCGGATGTCCCCAGAATGTGTCTGTGAAGTTCAAAATACCCCACAGATCATTTATTATAAACTGAGTATTTATGCGTTTCAAACCTAAATCACAGCAGTGTCCATCTATGAAGGATGTAGGCTGTCAAATTTGCATGCAGAAGTTTACATCGGTGTGCACACAGCCGTCCTTTCGAACTTGCAATATGCAAAACTGTTGGCCAATCATAGCAGTGGGCGTTTACTTCTGAGTCTGCAATCTGCCACGCCTATTCAAACAGAGTGTTCTGATGAGGGGGTTCAAAACAGCAGAAAATAGCCTATTACTTCTAAATTAGGATGTTTTTTGTTATAAAAATCTTGATAACATTATAAGTGGACCTCAGAGAACAGTACAAAATAATAAAAAAGGCAGTTCATGACCCCTTTAACAATGGAGATGGCTCTCCTGTGGAGTCTGCATTGGTAGATGCTCTGCAGAGATGGTAGTGGTGTTCTAATGATCCTCTCAGCAGTCTTTACCACTCTCTGCAGGTGCTTGCGGTCCATTTCTGTAGTGCTACCATGCCACACTGTGATGCAGCTGGTTAACATGCTCTCAATGATGCTGCTGTAAAAGCTTCTGAGAATCTATGGTGACATGCCAAATTTCCTAAGCCTACTGAGGAAGCACAACTGCTGTTGTGCTTTCTTCACCAGCTGGGTAGTGTTATTTGACCAAGAGAGATCATCACTGATGCAGACGCCCAAGAATTTGAAACAGTTCACCCTCTCCACCTCAAGCCCATGAATGAACAGGGGCCAATGAGTTCTTCTCTCCTTCTTCTCTTTTGCCTGCATTGATGGTGATATTGTTCTCCTCACACCACTTTACTAGACTTGCTACCTCTGCCTGTATGCTGTTTCGTCACCACCAGTAATAAGTCCAATGACTTATGGTGTCATCAGTGAATTTCAGGATGATGTTATCCTTATGGGAGTCGAATGTGAACAATGTGCATGGGGCTAACAACACATCCTTGCGATGAATCAGTGTTCATCACAATGCTGTTTGATGTAGTATTTCCAATTCTGACAGACTGTGGCCTGCCAGTGAGGAAATCTAACAGCCAATCACAGAGTGTAGAGTTCAGTCCCAGTTATAACAGTTTATCAGTGAGCTTATGGGGGATAACTGTGTTAAAGGCAGAACTGTAGTCAATGAAAAGCATCCTGGTATAGGTGTCCTTGTTTTCCAGGTGTGAGAGTGTTATGTGAAGAGCTGCGGCGATAGTGTCCAAGGTTGATCTGTTTGGGCGGTAGGCATTTTGCATCACCATTGCATCATTGGGGTAGAAGATGGGGCTGGTTGGAAGGGGAGCAGTAGGATCTGTATTTCTGCAGTTCAGTTTGGTAGACTTCACCTTAACAAATGCATTTACTTTTTTTTTTTAAGGGCATCTATTATGCCCCTTTTTACAAGATGTAATATAAGTCTCGGGTGTCCCCAGAATGTGTCTGTGAAGTTTAAGTTCAAAGTACCCCACAGATAATTTATTATATCATTTTGAAACTGCCTATTTTGAGTGGAAGCAGAAACACACTGTTTTCGTGCCTGTATCTTTAAATGCAAATGAGCTGCTGCTCCCCACCCCCTTTTTCAGAAAAGGGCTGTGTCTTTACTATAGATATGTATACATATCTATGGCCTTTACAGCTCGTACCTCAGATACTGTTTTGATTATCATGTCCATTGCACTGAAATCATGCATTTTAAAGACATATCAGTTTAAACGTCTGATATAGTGTTTTCTGAGTGCACACCTCCAAAGCACACGCACAGAAAGCAGCTGTCACATGGCTTGTGAGCACTAAACTAAATTATCTTTCATGTCTTATTGCACTTAAACTGTCAAATACACACAAGCTCATGTTAAAAACATGTTACAAAAACAAAGTTGGTTATGTCTGTGAAGGTAAACAGCTGGGAAAGAAACTGCATGTTTATATTAGATCTGTGTATGAAGTGACAGCACTGTAATATACAGTATCTATACTGCTGTCTACACTGTTAATATGACCCAAACAATAAATAAAAACAGAAAATCACTCACTGCTCTTGACTGACATGGCGGATTGTGTGCGGCTCACTCAGGGCAGTGTCTCTGCTAAGCGGCCGTGGGCGGGGCCTGAGCAATGTAAAGTCACAATTCTCAGACAATCAAAATGGCATGTAATGGGGATTAAAAAATAAGGAGTGGGTGGATTTTTATCATTATAGGGTGGTTGTGTTCACACACTGCCAACACACATAGATTTCGCATAATAGGTACCCTTTAAAGGTGACATATCATGACAATCTGACTTTTTCCGATTTTATAATTGGTAAAATACGCTATAATTGGGTCCCCAGTGCATCTACCAACCCAGGAAATGTGAAAAAGATTAACCCAGTAACTTTGTTTTGGTAAGCCTTTTTCTGCAAGCATCTGAAAAAACAAGCACATCAGATTTCGCTCCCTTTGTGACGTGGCAAAGGGATCTTATTATAATATCACTGCCCCTTTGTATGCACGTTTCCACCCTATGGATTCCACTCATGGAGCTGCCATTGTGTTTTCTCAAGCGACAATGGCATACCAGTTCTAACGCCATGGCAAAAGTTTGAGCAAATCATACAAACTGTTCTATTGTTGGCTGCACAGATGAGCACAGAACACTATTTAGAGTCCCAGCCTCAGAGGAGACAAGAGTACAGTGGATTCATTTATTTACTGTATATTACCCTGGTGCCACACAGATCTAATATAAACATGCGATCGCTTTCCTAGGTGTTTACCTTCACAGACATAACAGACTGTTTTTGTAACTCATGTGTTTTTAACATAAACGTTTGTGCATTTGACAGTTTAAGCGCAATAAGACATGAAAGAGAATTTAGTTTATTACTCACATGCCGTGTGACAACCGCTTTCTGTGCGTGTGATTCGGATGTGTGCTCTCAGAAAACCATACATCAGAAGTTTAAACTAATATGGCAATAAAACGCATGATTTCAGCGCAATAGACATTATAATCATGCTTTGTCGATACATATTGCTATTTGTTAATGCCCCTTTATACCAGTAGTTTTCTCCACCATTGCATCATTTGGGTAGAAGGTGGGCTAGTTGGAAGGGGAGCTGTAGGATCTTTATTTCTGCAGTTCAGTTTGGTAGACTTCACCTTTATAAGTGCATTACATTTTTTTAAGGGCACCTATTATGCCCCTTTTTACAAGATGTAATATAAGTCTCGGATGTCCCCAGAATGTGTCTGTGAAGTTCAAAATACCCCACAGATCATTTATTATAAACTGAGTATTTATGCGTTTCAAACCTAAATCACAGCAGTGTCCATCTATGAAGGATGTAGGCTGTCAAATTTGCATGCAGAAGTTTACATCGGTGTGCACACAGCCGTCCTTTCGAACTTGCAATATGCAAAACTGTTGGCCAATCATAGCAGTGGGCGTTTACTTCTGAGTCTGCAATCTGCCACGCCTATTCAAACAGAGTGTTCTGATGAGGGGGTTCAAAACAGCAGAAAATAGCCTATTACTTCTAAATTAGGATGTTTTTTGTTATAAAAATCTTGATAACATTATAAGTGGACCTCAGAGAACAGTACAAAATAATAAAAAAGGCAGTTCATGACCCCTTTAACAATGGAGATGGCTCTCCTGTGGAGTCTGCATTGGTAGATGCTCTGCAGAGATGGTAGTGGTGTTCTAATGATCCTCTCAGCAGTCTTTACCACTCTCTGCAGGTGCTTGCGGTCCATTTCTGTAGTGCTACCATGCCACACTGTGATGCAGCTGGTTAACATGCTCTCAATGATGCTGCTGTAAAAGCTTCTGAGAATCTATGGTGACATGCCAAATTTCCTAAGCCTACTGAGGAAGCACAACTGCTGTTGTGCTTTCTTCACCAGCTGGGTAGTGTTATTTGACCAAGAGAGATCATCACTGATGCAGACGCCCAAGAATTTGAAACAGTTCACCCTCTCCACCTCAAGCCCATGAATGAACAGGGGCCAATGAGTTCTTCTCTCCTTCTTCTCTTTTGCCTGCATTGATGGTGATATTGTTCTCCTCACACCACTTTACTAGACTTGCTACCTCTGCCTGTATGCTGTTTCGTCACCACCAGTAATAAGTCCAATGACTTATGGTGTCATCAGTGAATTTCAGGATGATGTTATCCTTATGGGAGTCGAATGTGAACAATGTGCATGGGGCTAACAACACATCCTTGCGATGAATCAGTGTTCATCACAATGCTGTTTGATGTAGTATTTCCAATTCTGACAGACTGTGGCCTGCCAGTGAGGAAATCTAACAGCCAATCACAGAGTGTAGAGTTCAGTCCCAGTTATAACAGTTTATCAGTGAGCTTATGGGGGATAACTGTGTTAAAGGCAGAACTGTAGTCAATGAAAAGCATCCTGGTATAGGTGTCCTTGTTTTCCAGGTGTGAGAGTGTTATGTGAAGAGCTGCGGCGATAGTGTCCAAGGTTGATCTGTTTGGGCGGTAGGCATTTTGCATCACCATTGCATCATTGGGGTAGAAGATGGGGCTGGTTGGAAGGGGAGCAGTAGGATCTGTATTTCTGCAGTTCAGTTTGGTAGACTTCACCTTAACAAATGCATTTACTTTTTTTTTTAAGGGCATCTATTATGCCCCTTTTTACAAGATGTAATATAAGTCTCGGGTGTCCCCAGAATGTGTCTGTGAAGTTTAAGTTCAAAGTACCCCACAGATAATTTATTATATCATTTTGAAACTGCCTATTTTGAGTGGAAGCAGAAACACACTGTTTTCGTGCCTGTATCTTTAAATGCAAATGAGCTGCTGCTCCCCACCCCCTTTTTCAGAAAAGGGCTGTGTCTTTACTATAGATATGTATACATATCTATGGCCTTTACAGCTCGTACCTCAGATACTGTTTTGATTATCATGTCCATTGCACTGAAATCATGCATTTTAAAGACATATCAGTTTAAACGTCTGATATAGTGTTTTCTGAGTGCACACCTCCAAAGCACACGCACAGAAAGCAGCTGTCACATGGCTTGTGAGCACTAAACTAAATTATCTTTCATGTCTTATTGCACTTAAACTGTCAAATACACACAAGCTCATGTTAAAAACATGTTACAAAAACAAAGTTGGTTATGTCTGTGAAGGTAAACAGCTGGGAAAGAAACTGCATGTTTATATTAGATCTGTGTATGAAGTGACAGCACTGTAATATACAGTATCTATACTGCTGTCTACACTGTTAATATGACCCAAACAATAAATAAAAACAGAAAATCACTCACTGCTCTTGACTGACATGGCGGATTGTGTGCGGCTCACTCAGGGCAGTGTCTCTGCTAAGCGGCCGTGGGCGGGGCCTGAGCAATGTAAAGTCACAATTCTCAGACAATCAAAATGGCATGTAATGGGGATTAAAAAATAAGGAGTGGGTGGATTTTTATCATTATAGGGTGGTTGTGTTCACACACTGCCAACACACATAGATTTCGCATAATAGGTACCCTTTAAAGGTGACATATCATGACAATCTGACTTTTTCCGATTTTATAATTGGTAAAATACGCTATAATTGGGTCCCCAGTGCATCTACCAACCCAGGAAATGTGAAAAAGATTAACCCAGTAACTTTGTTTTGGTAAGCCTTTTTCTGCAAGCATCTGAAAAAACAAGCACATCAGATTTCGCTCCCTTTGTGACGTGGCAAAGGGATCTTATTATAATATCACTGCCCCTTTGTATGCACGTTTCCACCCTATGGATTCCACTCATGGAGCTGCCATTGTGTTTTCTCAAGCGACAATGGCATACCAGTTCTAACGCCATGGCAAAAGTTTGAGCAAATCATACAAACTGTTCTATTGTTGGCTGCACAGATGAGCACAGAACACTATTTAGAGTCCCAGCCTCAGAGGAGACAAGAGTACAGTGGATTCATTTATTTACTGTATATTACCCTGGTGCCACACAGATCTAATATAAACATGCGATCGCTTTCCTAGGTGTTTACCTTCACAGACATAACAGACTGTTTTTGTAACTCATGTGTTTTTAACATAAACGTTTGTGCATTTGACAGTTTAAGCGCAATAAGACATGAAAGAGAATTTAGTTTATTACTCACATGCCGTGTGACAACCGCTTTCTGTGCGTGTGATTCGGATGTGTGCTCTCAGAAAACCATACATCAGAAGTTTAAACTAATATGGCAATAAAACGCATGATTTCAGCGCAATAGACATTATAATCAAAACCAAACAATTTTTCCAAAACCAAAGAGTATCTGAAGTACCAGCTGTAAAGGCACAGCCCTATTATGGAAAAGGGGGCAGGGAGCAGCAGCTCATTTGCATTTAAAGATACAGGCACGAAAACAGCGTGTTTCTGCTTCCTCTCAAAATAGGTATTTTCAAAATTATATAATAAATGATCTGTGGGGTATTTTGAGCTGCAACTTCACAAACACATTCTGGGGACACCTGAGACTTATATTACATCTTGTAGAAAGGGGCATGTCACCTTTAATAGAGTGCTGCAGGGATGACATTTTTGTAGGCAAAACCCAGAAATGGGTTAGCATTTTGGCTCTTTTGGTTCATACGTCTCAAATTCAATGTGTTTTTTTGAATGTTATTTTTTGTCTTTCACATCCTCGTTGTCTTTATAATCACGTTCTCGCGAATTGTCCTAACTCAAACTTTCAGGGAAATATTTTTATAAAAAAAGGCCGGAAGAGTTGACAGAACCTTAAGTGGTGTAGTTTAAGTCATCATAAATAAACACATATAAACCAACAGCTTTGCTATCAAATGACAGAAGGTAATGAACAAACTTCATGCATCCACACCAACAGGTGTCTAGTATAAAGTCCAAGACTATTGAAGCTGATAGGATGAATAAGATACAGCTAAATGCAAGCCATTAATGTCTAATCATGATTTAAAGGGCAGATTTCCGAATGTTATATTCAGTGTTTCTCAATGTTAGATTCCCTGGTGTGGAAAAAAAGTATTTATTCCTAAGCAATCTTTTTTATTGCCCCATGACTGGGTCAGTGGAATTTATTTCCATATCCTTGTCATCAGACAGCACCATGTTAAACTACAGGGACAGTCTGTCTTTGGGATTAAGTGCTCAAGGACATACTGCTGATAGATAAATGATTGTCCTACACAGGTTTTACCCTGCAGTCATTTGGTTACCAGACCAGATCTCAACCACTATACTACACCCCACAGATTTAAAGACATTCTCACTGCACCAGCATGTTTGTGAAGACAAAACATAAAGTACAGCAATGACAAACACAGACTCTCTATCAGTGCAGGTCTCATCTGATGCTGTCTTTTCCTCCCTAATACTTGCTTTTAGACTGTAGTCTAACAAACCACTGAAGTGATGTCCCACACACAGGTCTCAGATTACACTTTACTCTGATAACCTGCAATTGGAGCTGCCCTGAGTAAAAGCTGTGAAGCAGGAATGCTATAAATGTTTAACTGCTGTTGTAAGGAGTGTTAGACTGTACACGTTATTTAACGTTATTTAATTATTTTCAAATGAATGTTTTATGGGTTTTAGTGCATTTCTCTTAGCGTTGAGGTCATCTGTATACTAATGCAGCATTTCCCAAACTGGGGTTTGTGAAGCAATTCAGGGAACTGCGGGGGTTTGTGGTTTGATAAAGCTAATTAATTAAACCATAAAACGGTAAAATTAAACAATTTGAAAATAAAAACAATCAAAATAAAATACTTACTAAAAATATTAAAAATAAATATTTTCTTTGTTTACCTACATGTAATATGCAACTCTTAACCAACATCAAAGAACCATATGCGAATGTTAATTAAAAATTTTAGGGGATGTACTTAAGGTAAATATTTCCTGAAGTCCCTTTACTGTCCCTATGCTGGTATACAAAATTTACTTTTTATGTGATGAGAATGACCCCAAAATCACCCATCCCCCCACCCACAATATCACCTCCTATTTAAGCAAGTTACAAATAATGTAAAGATTTAAATAATGTAAATAATAAAGAAATAATGTCACAGAAAATTGCAAGAAAAGCTTTTTTTTTTTTGCTTTGATGAATGAAAACCTTGCTCATAAGACAATTTTACATGTCTTACAGGGCAGTATTGTCAGCATGGTTTCCTTTCTTTCGCATATATGAATTGTATAAATTAGGTTTATTAGATGTAGCATCACAATTTTAAAATATCAAGTAAAAATATTTCATATTTTAATATGATCAGGTTTAGGGTTTTGTGAGAGCTGAGCAGTATAAATGTTGTGTATGTTATGTAATGTTGCTTCAGCACCCCCTCAGGAAACTTGCTTCGGAGGTTGTCTTCAAAATCAAAATCTCTCTGTCATGCACAGTTCAAGCCTGTCAGAATAGGAGAGCTAAGTAGGACCATTCACTCAGCTGTTAAATATTCATGATGCCGTATCACATCCTGGGAGCATGTATAACTTTACTGTGTCGGGTACCATCTACGTTTGTCTTCCTGTCTAATGCAGTTCTAGTTTTATCATGGGGAGTTTAGGACTGGAGCAGAAAGGAAGCTCTGTGTGAATATATCTGGCTCCACCTTCTGACATATACATTGAACTGCAGCTTTTTTGGGTTATTTTTTGCTTTTGGAGCAAAGCCTTTCAGAGCCTTTCACATGACCATCACAGTAACTTCAGAATAAATCCCAGCCTGAAATGCATGATGCTGTTTAATCTCGTTCATATATGTGAGTGTTTTTATTTAAATTATTGATTGGATGTCTGTTCATTTGTGGGCTCATTGATTAAACATGACACTTGATATGAGCCAGGGCTTTTCCACAAAATTTAAAGGTATAGTTCACTCTATGAATACAATTTCTGTAATTTATTCACAATCATGTATTTCCAAACCTTGCATGACATTCTTTCTTCTGTTGAAGACAACAGGAGATTTTTTCTCTCTCCATATAATGAAAGTGAATGATCAAATGATAAAAACAGCATGATATGGTATGTATCAAAAGTGGTCCATATGTGACTCATGCACTGTATTCCAAGTCATCCCAGATGACGTCAGACAGACTGATGTGGTCAAGATGCATGTTCTGTGCTTTTTCTCTCTCTCTCATTCTCGTAGAGGTGCATTTTGACTGCAGGATGTTAATCTATGTTCTGTTGCAGAATATCTAATTTCCTCTGCTTCTGAATTCTCCATCTGGACTTCTTCCACAGTCTTCCAACAGCCTGGTTTCTCATTTAGAGCTGAAAATGGGCTCTTACTCTATAGGCTGCCAGCTGGTTTTGCATGCAAACACCATCTTAACCAAGGACACATGTGTTAATACAAAGTGCTGACAGCATGCAGAGCAAACTATTATTGACACACAACCTTATGTTGAACAGTTGGAATTTGTTTGCTAAAGATCAAAATCTGTGGAAAATTGCAAATCATTGGTTGGTTCATGCATTTTTCATTAATTTATCATTAATTATAATAAGACTTTTCAGTGAGTGTCTCACGTTTTGTTAAAAAATGAAATATTGCTCTGTATATTATCTGGTGCTGTGTTCTCAAAGACTGATAATGATTAATAATGGGCTTTTAAACTGACAAAAGTCAAAGTACAAAGTAGACACAGAGCTTTTGGTTTCTATGTTCTCAAAAAATACAACTGAATTGCCTTATCTCTTATTTTGAGCAGAGAGAGCTGTGATAAGCAGAAACTATTTTTATATTCCACTGAAGACTCCGAGAGTCTGCACTGTTGTTGATGGTTTTTTTTTGTTGTTGCCTTAATTCAAATGGAGTTTGTAGAGTTTGGACAGGAAGTGAGAGTGAGGGGTCGGTATTGGAAAGGACCAAAAGCCAGGATTCAAACTTGAGTCACTAAGAGCATAACCACGCTGAGTGTCGGTTAGGGGTAGGTGATATGGCAAAAATATCATATAATGTTTTTTTTAAGGAAAATCGCGATTTATGATTTTATACTTTGTCATGTTGGTTTTACTATTTTGCAAGTTGTCTGAGCAGTACAGCCAAACTAATTTCCCTATCTTAAAAACAAAGCCTTACAAGGTAACACAATATAAAATAAAAAAGAATGTCAGACATTTATGCCAAAGAGGGCGAAGATAAAAATCTTTGTCATTATTTTATCTTTATCTTTATTAAATACTACGATATTTCTTCAAAAGCAGATCATGGAAACATTTTAATCATCCACGATCAAAAATTGTGATATCGCACACCACTACTGCCAGCACACTGCCCGTGAAGTTAGTTCTGAGGTTTGAATGATATACTGTGTTCTGTAAAAAATATTATACAAACATTTTTATTTCCATTCAGCTTGTCAAAATCATTTAAGTTCAGTTGTCCCTGAACTGAGCTTTTTATTGTTGAACAGTAGTTGTGTTCTGGACACTGGCCTGGGCTTTAAAAGGGGATAGATCGAGAGATTAACCTGCAATTTGAGCAGAGATTAAGCCTTACTGCAGTAGTTTGGCGCTGTGTTCTGTAAAAAATATTATACAAACATTTTTATTTCCATTCAGCTTGTCAAAATCATTTAAGTTCAGTTGTCCCTGAACTGAGCTTTTTATTGTTTTGAACAGTAGTTGTGTTCTGGACACTGGCCTGGGCTTTAAAAGGGGATAGATCGAGAGATTAACCTGCAATTTGAGCAGAGATTAAGCCTTACTGCAGTAGTTTGGCGTATGTGTGTGTTTGAGAGTTAGAAATCACACAACTGTTCACTGTTGACTGACATATCCATTACTTTCTTAAGCACATGAGAAAAGCCTTTTCTACCTCTTTTGGCTCTCTTTTTCTCTTTTTCTTTTCAAAATATACACTACCGTTTAAAAGTTTGTGGTTGTGATGACAAAGCTGAATTTTCAGCAGCCATTACTTCAGTCTTCAGTAGGGGTCGACCGATATGTGTTTTTCAAGGCCTATACCGATTATTACAGATTGAGTAGACCGATAACTGATATTTTGATCTGATATATATGTCTGGTGTAAAAATTTTAATTAATGTCAAAATTAAAGCCTATAACCACAGATGAGCAGGAATTCTCAGTATAACTGGGAAGGGGGTTGCCTGTCATCATAAATAGATTATATTGAGGTGTTTCGCAACTTCAGTGTAGTGGATTGTGATTTATTGCAACTTCAGCAATGTCTGCTGCTGCCTTACCTTTGAGAGACAACTGATGCGTGATCACTGAAGCAGCTCCAGTTAGCAAGTGCTTTCTGTGTGAGAGTGGAAAACTTTCAGTGCCTTCAGCCTTCCGTGTTGATTGGCCGGACACGTGACTCCCAACAAATCAGATGGGCGGACATTGCTCTAGTGATGAGTTCCGACAGAGGTAGCTGCATCAGAGCCAAATAGCACATTTCAAAATTATAAATTTTATCGGCAAATCGGTTTTGAAAATGACCAATACCAATAACCATTAGGGTTGTGACGGTGAGGAAATTTTCCCACCAGTTAATCGACGTGTGACAACACCGGTAATACCGGTATCACCGTGGGGGCGGGGCGGGGGCGTTCCCTCTTTTCCTCGCTTTCCTTCGCTTTTAAATAGGTTAAAAGTGCCGTGCTCATTTTACTTTCACTTTGAAATAGCGGCAATTCGGCGTAAAGCAATTGTTCGTTTTTAGTTTGTTCGAATTTTCTCTCTTTTCCTCGCTTTCCTTCGCTTTTAAATAGGTTAAAAGTGCCGTGCTCATTTTACTTTCACTTTTGAATTAGCATAGTTAGGCGTTAATTGCTTGAATGCAACAACAAAATACAATGTCAAACTCACTTTAGCGTAGCCTATATATAAAACATAGAACTTTTATTAACAAAACAAATACAAATACACCATGCTATAGGGCAGGCTATGCCTAATATAAAATAACAAATAACTTACATAAAGTTTAAATAGGTATACAAAACTGGAAATAGGCTAAGTAAACATGTATAATATATAACCAAATAAATAAGAAACGTAGAACGTTTATTAGCAAAACAAGTAAGAAAGCTTGGAGGCACTTGATGTCAAATAAAATAAATAAATGACACAAAGTTTAAATAAAGTAAAAATCAGCAAACAATGTGGAACAAATTAAATAAGAAACAAATGTTTAAAAAAACTTCCAAAATCACCTTAGATAAACGGCAAAAGTCAACAGGCTTTTCAAAATCCAAAATATTGCCAAACAGGCACTTTTGCATCTCATTTTGAAACTAAATCATCCTTGATCGTCTTGTCTGTCTCACCTCACCTCACTCTTCTTGTCAGTCAGCTCGACTCACTCTCCTCACTAGAGAAATTAAATCTGATCTGTGATGCTGTTGTTCGGCACGCTACATTGAGCATCCGCGTTCAGTTTTTAACTGTCTGTTCTTTTACTGAACTAAATGATTTTTATTTCTATAAAAAAATCAAAACGACGGTAGGGGTCGGTGGGCAAGTGACGTAACCGGTGTTGCGGCTTAACACCGGCATAACCGTCAGCACCGTCTATTGCGGCAAGCCTAATAACCATAAAAATGCTTAATATCGGTGCCGATAATCGGTCGACCCCTAGTCTTCGGTGTCACATGATCCTTCAGAAATAATTCTAATAAAATTATTTGCAGCTTAAGAAATATTTCTTATTATTATCAATGTTGAAAACAGTTGTGCTGCTTAATATTTTGGTGGTATTCTTGGTGGGATTCATTTGGTGAGATTCTTTGATGAATAGAAAGTTCAAAAGAACAGTATTTATTTGTAATAGGCAAGGCAAGGCACGTTTATTTGTATAGCACATTTCATACACAATGGTAATTCAAAGTGCTTTACATAAAATAAATTACCATGCCAGAAAGCCCGACCAAGTTTTCCAGTCTCTCTAGTAGTATGTTATGCAATATAAATCTTTTTTAAAGGGGTCATATGGTGGGATTTAAATTTTTCCTTTCTCTTTGGAGTGTTACAAGCTCTTGGTGCATAAAAAAGGTCTGTAAAGTTGCAAATACTAAAGTCTTAAATCCAAAGAGATATTCTTTATAAAAGTTCAGAGTCAGCCACGCCTACCTAAAACGGCTCGTTCTAACACGCCCCCACATATCTACCTCACTATGTGGGAAGATGTGCATAACGCCGCCCAAATGTTCATGCAAAGAAAGAAGGCATAACTTTTATTCTCGCTGTAGTATTGTTGACGCTGCAGCCATGTCGTGAAGACGCTGTGTGCTTCGTTGTGAAAGCGAAACTACTTTGTTTGGTCTTCCAAAAGAGGATGATATCCACTTCGTCATGCCTGGAGCTGATCCATGCTGGTTGCATAGGGAATACATCAACTTTCACCGTGGACAAAGCGGAGTCCAGCCCGGGGACAATAATGTACATTATGTGGAAAATAATGTGTTTTAATGTGTTTTACCGCATAAACACATTTCATTACACCAAATACACAAAATAATGTTCTTTTTAGCAGCATCATATGACCCTTTTAACTTTATAAATGTCTTTACTTTCACTTTTGACCGTTGTAATGCATCCTTGCTCAATAGCGTTAATTTCTTGAAAAAATCTTACTGATTCCAAACTTTTGAATGGTAGTGTATGAATGTACTCACATTGATTGAATGCACATTGTTACAAAAGTGTAAATATTTCTGCAGTTCATGTCGTTTATTTCACTCAGGTATTGTGTGAAAAACTGATGAGTTATTGTTTATCACATTCATGTTCTGGGTAATACAGTCGAGGAATATGTTGGGAAATGCAAGGGAGAGCAGCATTGCATGGTTAAGTGATCCTGTAAGCTCTTCATCAGCAGTAATTCGGAGTGACATAATGCTTTTAACACCATTGTGCCAGTTGCTGTATTGTTGATGTTCTTTTGTCCACAAAATTGAGATTCAATTAGGGAAAAGCGATATCATCTGTTCTTCCTTTTAGTACGCAGTGCCTTATCTCCGACACATGCTCTGGTTGTTGTACTGCTATGCTGAACGTGAAAATTGAAAATGGCATGCCGACCATTCTGCTTGTTAACAGGAACAGATTGTTAAGAGCATTAGCCAGGACTAGTCACACCTTACAGCTCTTTTATTAATAGGAACAAATTACCAAAGTTTAATCTCATTCTCATTGCTTGGAATTCAATTTAAAACAGAAGAAAATAAGAGTTTGGTGGTTATGTTCGAAATGGTGTCCTATTAAGGTATTTATGAATCATTCTCAATGTTTATCTCCTAAAGCATAATACAAATTAAATATACTTTAGGAATAGTAATTTAGTTCTATTAGGAATAGTAAGTGGCTAACTTTGGCTGTCAAGCTAAAAAAAAAGGACAAGTACAAAAAATCATAAACCTTCAAATCTGCCACATGCATTGTTGATAATTTTTTTTTGGATCAAATTAATTTGTAATAGTCCAGACTTTGCTTGGACTATTATGCATTATTATGAATATTATAACTTTTATTGTTTGATTATTTATTATTATTATTAACAATAATAACAACAACAGCAACAAATAATAATAATATCAATAATTATGACTTTTTACTTAATTTTTATTTTATATTTGGATTTAGAGTAATTATTATTTATTAATATTAAATATTACCCATACATTTTCCTTGATGCCTCGACAGAGCCAATTGCTGATTTAGGCACATAAAGCATGCTGCACACTTGCTGGCTCACTGACTTTGATGAGATTAACGCCTTAGGTATTGAAATTTGGTACCGAGTGACAAGACTTTTTTACAATATTCGATGGTATCGAGGCAATTCGGTCTAACTCGGTACCCAACCTTAATGATCCATCCTGGAGTTTTAACTTTTTAGCAAAACCTGCCGTGAATTTCCCTTGTTCAGAAAGCAGTCTGGAGTAAAATTATTTGCGCAGACATAAACAAATGTAGGTGTGTTCGGTGGCGCATTACCATCAAAAGCTAAACTAATCCACTGCATCCTCAGTGTCTCTGATGCCGGGAGAAAAATTTTCACTTTTACATCCAACTACATTACACCTACATTGCTTACGAGACATTGTTGTCGCTACAGCTGCTCGAGTGCTGAGAAAATGGCAGACAGTGTACAACTGGCTGAGGGCAGAGATATGCTAATACGGGACAGTCTGTCAGTGAATGTGGGCGGGGCTTGAGCAATATGACATCGTATTGCTCAGAAAATCCAAACGGCTTGATTGTTGAGACTGTTTAGTTTTTTGGTGGTTTAAAAAAAGTAGTGAATGGATTTTTATCATTGCAGGGTGGTTGTGTCCACACACTGCTACACATTTATATGCAAACACCATGTAAAAGTGAATTTTGCATCCAATGTCCCCTTTAAACATTATATTATAGTGCAGGTATCCTCAAATCTGGCCCACGAGATCCACTTTCCTGCAGAGTTTAGCTCTAACCCTAAACAAACACACCTGAGCAAGCTAATCAGTGTCTTCAGGATCATTAGAAAATCACAGGTAGGTGAGTTTGATCAGGGTTGGAGCTAAACTCTGCAGCGCATTGGCCCTCCAGGGCAAGATTTGAGGAACCCTTTTATAGTGTGTGTGTGTGGGTTGTGTTTTAGAAACTGGACAGGTGAGAGGTGTTGGTTTAGTCACCACTGATGACTGTCTTCAGGCTCTGACATAAACGCATGCATAAGTCAGAAGGAAATGTCAGACAATGTGCAGAGTTGAGGAGTCGCATTAGGCCAGGCTGCTTATGTGGGTGAAGTGGGTTCAAGTCCCACTTGTGTCATTTTCTAGAAACTTGCCTTCATAATTTCCCTTTCTTTTCTATATTATCACTGTCCATTAAAATGTTGAAAAGGCCAAAATACTCAAATACAAACGGAATAATGACAGCCTTGAATAAGAACGAGGGGCGGCATTTTAACAGACACCTGTCATCCACCCTGTGTCTGTCACTGCTGTCATTGATTGCAGACACATCTGCATTTGTGTGTGTGTTCTTGTAAAGCGTGAGTGAAAAAATCAGGTCTGCACACTCATTGCTTGACTCAGCATGCCACTGCCGTCTGTCTTGTTCTTCTCTCCCTTATTCTTCTCTTGTGCTGTACATTTCCCCTGACATACTTAAAAAAGGATAATGCTGTGTTTCCACATCTTTCATGTCAGAACGAAAGAGATGTAGCAGAGCATGAAATTAAACCTCAAGAGTTCCTCAGCTGAAGAATTTCTAGTCATTCTAAAGTAACCTCATATTGTTCATGCTACTTTACCTTTCTTTAACTAAACAGAAGTGTAAAAACTCCAGTTTATTTGCCTTGTCTTCACAAATAGCAACTGTTTTTAGAGCAAAAACTGTCATCATTTATTGACCTTTTTAAGGGTGGGCGATATGACCAAAATCTTATTTAATGGTATGAGAAAATTTATTTCACGATAACAATATATATCTCGATATAGCTTTTTTTTGTTATTAAAAATAAGAAAAAGAAGCAAATTACAAACATAATAGCACAAATAAATATAAAATAAACTTTTAATTTATTCAGCTACAGTAGGCTACAATAGGTTTATTTAACATGTAGTAAGAAATTTTACAGAAAGTGTATAAATAAAACACTCCATAGTCTTCACTGTATCAGTCAAACATTAACTAATTCTTATTAAAGATCCAAAAGTGATTCAGTCAAGTGCAGTGAGTGATTAACATTAATAATGGCAGACAGCAGCAGGTAAATTAGACTGTATATACCATCATACCGCCCTGCCCTAGACCTTTTTTAAGACTTGCACAAATAAAATTAAAATGACTATAAAAAGCATGATTTACAGTTTAGATACAGGTTTTCAAAAAGACTAAAAGATTTATAAAATGAAAAAAACTTCACATTTCAGCCTTTAAAGCATTTTTTAAAAGAAAAAATTAATCAAACGTAGGCTATAATTTATGTACAGGATAATCAATGGTTTGCCGTGCATTAAAGGATTTTAAATGCTCAACGTGGAGGCAAAGAACCACCCGAAGCGAAGTGCATTTAAAATCCTTTAATGCATGGCAAGCCATTGATTATCCCGCTTAATCCATGGTCATTTGCCAAGTTATAGACAAGTTAAAACTAGTATTGCTCTTTGCAGAGCAATATTTGACCGAATGGGTAGAAATTATGGTTATTTTTGTCAGTTACTGCTCGTTAGCTCTAGCATTCTGCCCGCTTCAAATCAGACACAGAGATTAAATAGTGCAGTTAGATCACATTTATTTGAATTAATTATAACAGTTATTTGAATTAATTAACAATCGTTTGATCGAGAGAGAGAAAGATGACAGTTGTGTGTGTGAATTACCTGTGCATCTCTCTCTACAAACAATTTGTGAATTTAGACAGAGATTTTACCTTCTCGTTGCTGAGGAATATAATGCAGTGATGCACTATCTAAGCCATTTTATTAATAAAAGTTGCGGGGCAGCGTTTATGTTGGCCTACTCCTGAATGTTTCTGTGTGCGCACTGCGCAGCGGGATTTCCGATCTCTCTCTCTCTGTGCAAGTGGTGTGTGTGTGTGATTGCGTTTGTGTGTGTCAGTTAAAGAAGTGCATTAATATAGAACGGTGGTTAAACTGACTTCGAACTACCTGTGCATTAAACGGTTTTAATGCATACCTGCCAGCCAATCAGAATCGAGTATTCAGACAGACTATGGAATAAATTAATTTAAACAATTATCATCAATCGTTATATTAATTAAATAACAAATATATTTTACTGTCTTAATTGTTTTAAATTTTAAATTGCATTATCTTCTTGTTGATCCACCAGTTCACATTTTCAACTCAAACACTGTGTGTTTGCGGTGTAAAAACATGAATTGATTTTCACATTGGTCTGAACAAAAACAGCAGATGGGTTTATTGAAAATGCACATTAATTCTCTGACAGTAGGAGGCGCTTTTGGAACAGCAGAAATATAGCGGTTTCCCCGGTAATGGCAGTGCACAAAGCAGCGCAGATTTTATTAGAAAACAGCATTTGACATTTATTTATTTCATAATGTCAAAAGGCTTTGCGGTCCGGATGGCGACCCCTGGTATGTACGGTCTGGGAAAAGCACTAATTTTACTTTTCTAGGGAGATATTAGTGCTTTTCCCAGAAAGTGTATATACCCACCAAAAACACACAGGATCTTCCCAGCATGCTTTTTCATAAACAAATCCGCCATAAAAATAATTACAGTAATTTCTCAATTTCCTGGTCTCAAGTAAACGATCTCAGTCCCTTTAGTGTGTTTTGAGTCGCAACTTAATGCACTAATGAAGACTGTTTTAATCAAGTACAATCCATCACTGTTATAAAACTGAGGAACAAATGTACATTGTGATCAGGGTTTGAAATTAACACCCGCCAAATGCGGGTAAAAATCAGCTGTGGCGGGTAACGCTGTCAAATCACTAGCCAATTTGTCATGTTACTTTTCGTAAATTATGTTTACTAATTAATTTCTTGAGGAAGTTCATGTAAGCCAAATCTGCGCAGATTTAGTGTAAATACTGAACTTGAGACTCATCATGATATATTAAATAAGCCTAATTGCGCAGCATCTGGGCATATCTACCTTACTTGAACATACCCAGCGATGTAGCTACTAGCCATCGGGAGCACTGTCCCATTCCCGGTGGGCCGATCGCCGAAGCGAGGGAGACCTTATATTAGGCGCTGTTTTTAAATTACAGCCCACGCGAAACTGCAAAAAGCAAGTACTCCAAAAGTGTGAAGTGGTGCTTCCCGGTGCATCGTTAAAGCAGAGCGGGATCAGTCTCCCGCGCAGCGCTGCACTTCCGCCACGATTTATAAGAGATAAACAGCGCAAATCGCTCGATCCATTCAGAAATGACACAGAATTGTGTTATACAGTTGTGTGATATGACAACATTAAAGGTTCTGCCTGAAAACAGCCACGACAAGGTGTGTCTCTGTAATTTAGAGACACTTATAAATGAGGTGTTTTCCATTTACAAATATTATAAAGTTCTTAAAAGGATAGTTCACCCAAAAATTAAAACTGTCTTCATTTAGACTACTCAGCATCATGTCATTCCAAACCTGTATTAATTTCTTTCTTCTGTGGAACATAAAAGAAGATATTTTTAGAAATTCTAGAAATGTTTGTCCATACAGAAGAAATCAAGAGTAACCAAAATGGTTTGGTAACATTCTATAAAATATCTTTTGTTTTTTACAGAAGAAAGTAAGTCATACAGGTTTGGAAAGACATGAGGGTGAGGAAAGGATGACAGCATTTATTAGCAGTAAATGTCCTATGTTCTAGCACAAAATCAATGCTTATACTGTCAAGTGCATTTCTATGTGACAAAAATGTAGGAGGCTATTAGTTTGTTGCATTTGCTGTGAATTCAGAAATATATAATTATTTGTTTTTGTCCTCATTTATTTATTTATTTACTTACTCCAATTTGAAGGCCTTATAACACAGCGAAACATTCACAGGGGAACTTGACGGCCAGATAGGCTGGATTTGTCCAGGGCCGAATTTTAACCCCAGTCCAGCCCTGTACCCGTCACTACGCAACAAATAATGGCGTGGCGGGCGCACTGGTTTCCTTTGCATTGAAGCAATAACGAAAAAAATAAAAAAATGCCTGAAGACTCGCACCGTGTCTACACCAGATGCGACAAAATACTATAGAACCCATTATAATCGGTGATGTGGCCTACACTGGATGTGGCGCAGCACAGCACGACAAATCCCTGACAGTAAACTGATGCCTCGTTCTGTTTATGACGTAGGCCTACTAATTGACAAAGTACAAATGATTTGCAACGATCACTTTTCGCATCCAGTGTGGACAGCCTCTAGCTGTTGGCTTACCTCTGGCCTTTTTTTCATTATATATTTGTTAAATTTTTTTGGCTAGTAGAAATTATGAATGGCCGGTAACTTAAAAATTTAGTAGCCAAATTGACTTGGAGCTAATTTCAAACCCTGATTGTGATAGTTTTCTGAATGCTGTACATCTTTGTAAAAATGCCTTGCAATGAATATATTTTTGAATTATTCTTGTCTTTTAGTGTAAATATCAAATAACTAACTCTATGGGTACAATAGTTGCCTGTTTCCTGTGGAACACAAGATATATTTTTAAGAATGTTTCAACCGTTTTAGTCCATATAATTAGGGCTGGACAATAATTCAATATCAATATGTATCGCGATATAATTTTTTTCAATAATGGTGATATGATTTTTAAGCACATTTCCGATATTTCGATATACATTACCAGTGTTTCCCATACATTGATTTATTTGTGGCGTTTGACTTCGTTGAATAAACATGAGCACTGTATGTTTCAAAATCAAAACGTGTCGTGGGTGTTTTATATGAATGTATCTCTGAAGGGAACCGACTGTCTTCAGAATAGTTTAGTGAATGGAAAAGTCAAGGCGTTGTAGCTCACATCTTCTCAGAACCTAACATAACCACCGACTCCGGGGCGGGTCACTGGTGTGAGGCCTTTAAGGTCTGAGAAGATTCACGCCTCTCAAGATGGGCTTGTCCAATGAGAAAGGCCGAAATCCCAAGTGGGAGTTTGGAGATACTGGGGAGTTGTATGACCCTTTGTGTGGAAGCATGGTAATTTGCATATGGAACTTGAATCGAAATTACTTAAGATTCTCAGGACACTAATTAGACCGGTTTTAAGGGATGCTCCTCCCTTGGAGGGGTCTGATGCTGTGTTGTTTTCAGGCAAGGAGTCAGAAGTTTGTCCTTCCCAGTACTCCTCAGTTGAGTGTTGTTCAAGGAGCTCTTTTGCTAGTGTCAGCAGCTCCTGTAACTCAGAAGTAGGCGTGTCCAGCTGTCCTTGTGTAGCCTCCGTTCGGCACCTGTGTGAAGGGTGTGGAGGAGGATGTTGTGGTGGACTGCTGTTGGACATACCATGGTGTTTGCAGGATGAGGATGACCTTTTCCATGGCTTCTCCCAGTGGGTGCTCCGGGACTTGTGTCTGTTGCCATGGTAATGGCTCTGTCCTCCTCTGGCTAGTGGCTTTCTGTAGAAGGGCCTTGAATTGTGGCAATGCTGGGTGCCTTCTGGTGCTCGCTTTGGATTCTGAGTTGTGAAGTTCGGAATCAGCAGCGATCAGTCCATGTTCAGACTCTGGGTCTGAGAATTCCTTTGTGATGGCTTGTTTACACTGCTCGTGAGGCTTCAGGATCAGTTCCTTTGATGTCCTCGGGATCTCTGCAGTATTTAGGTTGGCAGATGTATTGTCACTGGCCAGCTCATTGGGGTCTGTGGGGTCACACGGTGTGTGTGTCTGCAGTGATCCTCTGGAAGGGTCCCTGCCCCACCCCCTTGTGGCTGCTGGTTGGTGATGTGTGAACAGTGGGCTCTCGCCCCCCCCCTGCAGGTTCGGACTCTTGTCTGAGGGGGTCTGGGCCTGCTTGCCAGGGGAAGTTCTGTTTCGTGTTTTCC